>NC_080543.1:129648058-129828058 GCF_028640845.1 Ahaetulla prasina
CAAGACAGCATTCTGCACAAACCAAAAATATCCACCATCCTAAGAAACCCCAAAGACAAAATTGAGTTAGAAAATCAAGGAGTATATGAAATCCCATGCACCGCCTGCCCCACCACATACATTGGACAAACCAACAGAAGAATAAGTGCACGATTGAAGAACACAAGAACTCATTCAAAAAGAGGAACCAACTTCTTCCCTGGTCCAACACTTTAAAGTCACAGGACATGATATTGACTTTAAAAAGACCAGAACTATCGCCAAAACTGAACACTTTAACAACAGAATAATCAGAGAAGCCATTGAGATAGAAAAACGCCCACACAGCATGAACAAACGAGATGACACCTCCCGCCTACCAGCCATTTGGAAACCCGCCCTTATTGACAAACGAGTCCCTAACACGAGGAATGACACCAGACCCACACTCACGAGGTCCACACAGGATGTCACCACCGCACATCCACCCAGAAAGCAGACCAAACCCACACTGATCATGAAGCACGACCAAGGACCAGAAGCCAGACCACAGCTGCATCATTAGCCATTTCAAACCCCTCCAATCCATACATGCAGCAGACTGACACCCACTATGAAGATGTAGCACGACCACAAAGCCAAACAACAGCTATGCAGCTCACCAGCTCAAATCCCCCTGCAACACAGACTAGATTGAGCACAACCAAGCCCCCACCAACACAGGACACACCCCAGCCAATCAGAGCACAGAAAACCCCATCCAATCAGAGCACAGCCAAGCTCCCACCCAATCAGTTCAAACCCCACTAGCAGTTAAAAGGAAGAAACAGCTGCGATCACACATTGCTCCCAGAAGCACGGCTGAAGCCTGAAGATGACGAATGAGACTTCGAAACGTCGCCAAGACACTTCCAATTTTACACGGAGAAAACCGAACAACCAAAGACCTATATACAAACACCGTGAAAACCTCAGAAAACATATATATATATATATATATATATATATATATATATATATATATATATATATATATATATATATATATATATATATATATATATATATATATATATATATATATATATATATATGTAGGTCTTTGGTTGTTGGGTTTTCTCCCGTGTAAAATTGAAAGTGTCTTGCCGGCGTTCGGCGAAGTCTCATTCGTCATCTTCAGGCTTCAGCTTCGTGCTTCTGGGAGCAATGTGTGATCGCAGCTGTTTCTTCCTTTTAACTGCTAGTGGGTGTTTGAACTGATTGGGTGGGTCAGACTAAATTGAGCACAACCAAGCCCCCACCCAAACAGGATACACCCCCAGCCAATCAGAGCATAAAAAACCTCCATCCAATCAGAGCACAGCCAAGCTCCCACCCAATCAGTTCAAACCCCCACTAGCAGTTAAAAGGAAGAAACAGCTGCGATCACACATTGCTCCCAGAAGCACGAAGCTGAAGCCTGAAGATGACGAATGAGACTTCGTCGAAACATTGCCAAGACATTTCCAATTTTACACGGGAGAAAACCCGAACAACCAAAGACCTACATATATATATATATATTTCACTTAAGAGTTAACACAGATAAATTTGTGTATCTTGAATTTTTTTAAAAAAATTGGATTGAAACCATTTAGTAGTTGTGATTCTTTGGAGCCATAGTAACCTGATAATTATCCCAGTTCCTGATTTTCATTTGATACATTTTATTGCAGGGACTTAGAACATAGGCTTAGAATAACTCTGGTGTACAGTACATTAGTGTGCACTCTAAGTGGCAATAAAGTTTTTCTAAGTCTAAGTCTTTATTGTCACTTTGAATGTACACTAATGGGCATACATTAAAATGAAATTTTGTTGCATATAGCTCTCAAAAGGTCACCTTCTCCAATATAAACTACATAAACGTCACAGAATAAATAAATAAATAAATAAATAAATAAATACAAAATTATGCATATACTCACATATATTGTATTATTACTGCAATAGGAATGATTGCACTTAAAAAATAATAGTGAGTATACCACTAATAGGGGACGCGGTGGCTCAGGGGCTAGGACATTGAGCTTGTCGATTGAAAGGTCGGCAGCTCAGCGGTTCGAATTCCTAGTGCTGCCGTGTAAAGGGGTGAGCTCCCGTTATTTGTCCCAGCTTCTGCCAACCTAGCAGTTTCGAAAGCACGTAAAAAATGCAAGTAGAAAAATAGGGCCCACCTTTGGTTGGGCCGTTCCATGCGCATTTGGCATTTAGTCATGCCGGCCACATGACCACATGTATATAACGTATATAGAAATTATATGGAAGGTAGATCCGAAATATACAATAATGTCACGGTCCTGTTGAATATGCACAATTGTTATGAAAAAAGTTATGAAAAAAGAAAATCGTAATAAAAATAAAATTAAAAAAATAATAATCCATAAAACACTATCCTTACTATAAATGTTATGACATTAATTTCTGGTAATTGTTAGAGCCTTAAACTAAATACATTAAAAGTGAAATCCTACAAATGTTTACACAGGATAAGCCTTAACAAACTGAATGGGGAAACCTTTAGTGAATTTTGCTTTTTTAAAAAAAATGGAGTAGATCTTTCCATTGTACTGTAAGTTTATTAAGCTGGTATCCAAGTATATCTTTGTTGTAAAATAAATACTTTCACATACCACTAGAAGGATAGGATAGGATAGGATAGGATAGGATAGGATAGGATAGGATAGGATAGGATAGGATAGGATAGGATAGGATAGGATCATGGGTGGGTTCTACTTACCTTTACAACCGGTTCACATCGTGCCCGCATGCGCGCATGCTCTTCTGCGCCTGTGCAGAAGAGTTTTGATGACATTTGGGTCAGTGGATGGAGCCTCCCGCCGGTTTTACTACTGGTTCTATAGAACCGGTCTGAACCGGGGGCAACGCACCACTGGATAGAATAGAATAGAATAGAATAGAATAGAATAGAATAGAATAGAATAGAATAGAATAGAATCTTTATTGTCACTTTAAATGTACACTAATCAGCACACATTACAATGAAATTTCATTGCATTCAGCTCTCAAAAGACAACCATTATGCATATACCCACATACACACACATATATGACACAGAGAAACATCACAGTAATAGTTTGGATGGATACATGTAGATGGCGTGAAAAACAAATCTTGCGAGTTTTCCAGATGGATGGTATACGGAACAAAGCTGTTACAGAATTGGGTAGTCCTCCTAGAAATACTTCAGAACTTCCTCCCAGAGGGGAGCAACAGAATCAGACTAAAGTGAGTGTGTGGGATCTCTAACAAAGCTTCAAATTCTAAGCACATAGTGCTTATAAGCAGCATCCTGAATAATGGGAAGCGAGCTTCCTTTAATCTTCTCTGCTGTCCTCACCACTCTCTGTATGGACTTTCTATCTGAGGCACCGCTGCCACCAAACCAAACAGTTACGCAGTTTGTTAAAATGCCTCTGCAAAAAGTGGCCAGGACAGAAGGAGAAAGATGTGCTCTTCTCATCCGACACAGGAAATGCAGACACTGGTTTGCATACTTTACTAAAGATAATGTATGAGGAGACCAACTAAGTTATTTGCACCCCCATATACTTAATACTGTTGATTACCTGCACAGCTGCAGCCTTGATACTTCTAAGGATTGGGCCACCAGTTTTGTAGCTACTACCAATCTTTCTTTTCTGAGGGTGAAGTTGTATCAGCTGATTTTAGGGTAATATGATGTAAAAAGAGCTAGCATGTTGCAAAAGAAAATGCCAATCTGCAACATAAACTTTATTGCTAAAGAAGTTTGAGTTCTATCACAGGAAGATATTGAAAGAAAACATTGGAATGTTGAAACTACGTTCATGGAAACTTGATCTGTGAATTCATGGAAACTAAATCTGTGTTTAGTTTAGGTAGCTTACTCTGCTGCTCAGCTGTTCCACAAAAAGACAAAAATGAGCTAAGATCACAGGCAGGAAGAAAGAGGAAGGGAGGCATAGCTGGTCATAGGTTTATTTATTTATTTTTAAATTTATTTGCCACCTATCTCGCCAAGGGACTACTCTAAGCAGCTTCCCTTCTACAGTCTCCAAGGTCTATTTTATAAGGGCGTTGGAATATGGTCTCAATATTACTAATATGGCTGAAAGAAGATTGCTTAACTCTATAGACCAGTGATGGATCTTTTAGGCACCAAGTGCCCAAACCGTGTGTGCGTGCATGCCCAAATTGAAAGATGTGCATGCAAAAATGTGTGGATGCACAGACATGAATGCAGGCATGCATAGATATACACACATGTGCAGCAGAGACCCAAAGACCAGCTGGCCAGCAGGAGGCGGGGCATCCCAAAACCGACAGTAGGGCAAGAAGTAAGATCTTTTTTCTTTTGTGAGCTTCTGTTTCATCGTTTGCAGGGAAGGAGAAGCTCACAAATGAAACACCACAGAGATCTGACTTGAGGTGACGGCACGCATGCCAGAAGAGAGTGTTGTGGCTCCCACCCCCGAATCTGGCCCCATGCCTGAAAGTGCCTTGGAGCTGGGCCTGCTGCCAGAGAGTGACTTGGAGCCGGGCCTGCTGCCAGAAAGTGACTTGGACAGTGAGGGGGAAGGGCCATCAGGACTTACCTCGGAAGCACCAGCCTCCCTGGATCAGCTCCAGGAGCCAGAAGCAGGCCAAACGAAAGAGATAACGAGGCCTCCTTCTCCTGACTCTTCCCCCCCCCCAGGCCACGCCTGCAAACCCAGCTCACAGCAATCAGGCTTGGCTCAATCCCAGATTTCGTAGGCAGGAGAGAAGGGAACAACAGAAGCAGGGGAGGGGCAGGCCTAGGAAGTGCTGAGTCATGGAGCCACACCCCACAGGATATAAAAGGCAGCAAGAGCTGGTGTGTCTCTTTGTATCAGGCAAATTCACGGATTGACTGGAGCTGAAGGTTGTGATTCACCAGTGTCTTGGCATCTAACGAGAGGGCTCTTGGCAGATGCTGGCTCTTTTGCTGCCAGAGCTGATAAGAACCGGCTAATTAAGCCATCGTTCGGATGGAGGCGAGGAGGACATAACAGAGAGGCTCTGCATACCACCTCTGGCACGCGTGCCATAGGCTCGCCATCACAGCTACCAACCACATTTAATGGTTTGAATCATAGCCAAGTGCCTCTCAGTATAACGAGTCACTTTTCATGCCTGGACTTTCTGAAATGACAGATCAAAAAATCTATATGGAAGTGTTTCATAATAATATCCTGTCAGTAAGTAAAGGTCAAATATCTTGGGACTGGGGAAATACTATCTTCATGAACTTTTTAAAAAGTTATCTTAATCTTAGGAGATTCTAATGTTTAATAGTCTTCGTGTTGATTCTTAAGTTTAATTGGTAAAGTTTCACAAGGTGTAATAACAATATCTAATATAAAGAATTTCAAGCATTAGATATCTAGCTGGTAACCAAATCACGGGCTGCAAAGTATCCTTAAAGTAATTTTCTCTAAATGCAACAACATTAAATACAAAGAGACAATAGAAATGGTTGATAATATTTGCTTAGTTTTATTTTTTTAAAAAAATAATAAGAGTCATCCGAATAAAATAGAAATGTTGTAGCACTATTTCAAGAGAAGCACAGCAGCCCACTGATTTCCTAGGAGAGCAATTATATGCACCTCTACAGACGTTCTCCACATATTTTTTTTTTAAAAAAGGTAAACACAATAAACAGATTTCACTAGCAAAATAACTTTAGGCAATAAATGAAATTATCATACACGCTGGAAATAGAAAACAGCTTTTTTTTTTCCAGAATGTACATCTGTTACTGGGAGCATGCCTTCGGCTCCACATTGCTTAGAAAGTATAATTTTATGCTTAGGGATGGATCAAAAATATACCTTCAAGTTGTAAATATTTGACCTATGGTGGGTGTCTTTAAGCTGTTGCGGGAAGTGACATCTTAAAGTACAGGACTTAAAATACAAAACCAAGAGAGGTCAATGAAGAGAAGGTTCTTCCCTTTGCTCATTACAACATAACCAACCAGATCAGATTTGGCACATACTATATTTTTGGGAATATAAGATGCACTCCCCCCCCCAAAAAAAAAAGAGGGTGAAAATTTGGGTGCGTCTTATATATTGAGGTTGCAAAAAACTCTAGGCAGAGAGCAGTGATGGTCTGTGGCAATCCCTGCAGCCTGGAACAACTGATTGAGGGTATTCCGGGAGGCCGATCCACCCGCCGATCAGCTGGTCGTGTTGAATCAGGTTGCAATAATATGCAGAAAGCTGACCTGGCTGTTCCCTATTTGCTGCAAGGACTCAGAGTTTGCAGCACAATCACATCCAGAAAGCACACACAAGTAACTGATTCAGCAGGATTCAATAACTTCTCTTTATATATAATCCAGCACATGAAGTAAATATACAATACCAAAAGCAGGTTTTCCAACATGGTAGTAAATACAAGCAAAACACAAGCAGAGGAGAGGAGTTTCAGTTTCAGTTTTGAGCAGCAGACTAGTTTAGAGCTCAGCACAGACTCAGAGCTGCTGCAGAGCTAAGTCACCCCCAGGCTCCTTGCTGTCTCCTTCCTTGTTGCTCACACAGCAAATACTGTTTCAGTTTCCAAACAGCCCTCAACTCTCTCACACACTGACAGGACGCTAGCCAGATGAATACCGATGGATGCTGGTAGGCAGAGGCAGATTTTTTTTTCTTATTTTCCTCCCCAAAAACTAAGGTGCGTCCTATACTCCAGAGCATCTTAGACTCCAAAAAATACAGTAGATTGGTTGCCTCAGTAACAGGAAGGGACATGCTCATTTTCCCTACAGGTGAGAACAGATTCCCCTTCAAAGTGTTCTATGGTTCAAAGTGAAAGTGTTAGTCTTATTGTGAGCTATTCTTCCTCTGGATCAATTAATGCACTCGATGTGCTGTTCTTGTCTCCCTTCTCATAGAAAAGATGCCCTCAGTTCCCCACTTCCTCTTCCTCCTTTCCTTTCACTTTGTTACCTCTCCACGATTCAAGCATTCGAAGCAATGATGGGTCACGTTAACTAGACTAAATGGGGTCAACTTTTTTTTTTTTTTTTTGCATTTATCTCCCGCCCTTCTCCAAAGACTCAGGGCGGCTTACACTATGTTAGCAATAGTCTTCATTCTATTTGTATATTTATATATAAAGTCAACTTATTGCCCCCAACAATCTGGGTCCTCATTTTACCTACCTTATAAAGGATGGAAGGCTGAGTCAACCTTGGGCCTGATGGGACTAGAACCTGCAGTAATTGCAGGCAGCTGCTGTTAATAACAGACTGCATTAGCAGTCTGAGCCACAGAGGCCGAGAGAACTTGATTCCGCACCGCCACTTTTCAAAAATAACTATGATCTTTATCCAAGTATGGGTTTTTTTGTCCAGTATACATACTCTAGAATAGAATAGAATAGAATAGAATAGAATAGAATAGAATAGAATAGAATAGAATAGAATTTTTTATTGGCCAAGTGTGATTGGACAAACAAAGAATTTGTCTTGATGCATATGCTCTCAGTGTACATAAAAGAAAAGATACCTTCATCAAGGTACAACACTTACAACACTTAATGATAGTCATAGGGTACAAATAAGCAGTCAGGAAACAATCAATATCAATATTGATCAATCAATATCAATATTAAAGATACAAGCAACAAAGTTACAGTCATGCAGTCATAAGTGGAAGGAGATGAGTGATGGGAATGATGAGAAGATTAATAATAGTGCAGACTTAGTAAATAGTTTGACAGTGTTGAGGGAATTATTTGTTTAGCAGAGTGATGGCATTTGGGGAAAAAATCTTTTTGTGTCTAGTTGTTCTGATTTGCAGTGCTCTATAGCGTCGTTTTGAGGGTAGGAGTTGAAACAGTTTATGTCCAGGATGCGAGAAGTCTGTAAATATTTTCACAACCCTCTTTTTGACTTGTGTAATATACAGGTCCTCAGTGGAAGGCAGGTTGGTAGCCATTGTTTTTTCTGCAGATCTAATTATCCTCTAAAGTCTGTGTCTGTCTTGTTGGGTTGCAGACCCAAACCAGACAGTTATAGAGGTGCAGATGAGAGACTCAGTGATTCCTTTGTAGAACTGGATCAGCAGCTCCTTGGGCAGTTTGAGCTTTCTGAGTTGGCGCAGAAAGAACATTCTTTGTTGTGCTTTTTTGATGACGTTTTTGATGTTAGCTGTCCATTTTAGATCTTGCGATATGGTAGTACCTAGAAATTTTAAGGTCTCTACTGTTGATACTGTGTTGTCTAGTATTGTGAGAGGTGGAAGTATGCTCTACTCGTAAAGCATTACATAACTTTGGCTGATCTCAGAAACTATGCAGGATGGCCACACTCAGTGATTAGTTGGGAACATTTGGGAAAATCCCAATGTTAGTGGCTAGATGGCGAAGTTAAAAAAAAAATCCAAGTAGCTGATAGTGGAAAATCAACCCTATAATATATTGGCCAAACAAAATAGTGTCACTAAGAACTAAAAGTTTAACTCCAGGACGTCTTTAGATGTAGAAGA
The DNA here is from genome assembly GCF_028640845.1 of Ahaetulla prasina. Taxonomy (NCBI): domain Eukaryota; kingdom Metazoa; phylum Chordata; class Lepidosauria; order Squamata; family Colubridae; genus Ahaetulla; species Ahaetulla prasina. The sequence continues at coordinate 129,656,600 of NC_080543.1, forward strand.
AAACCCATATCTTGTCATATCTTCATTTACCACTTATTATTGAAGATACAGCTTCTGAAGTTCTCCAAAGCCAGAAATCTACTAAAGTTTTATGTCTACAAGAGTCTTGCTCTAAACTAAAGTTATTTTGACCTGGAAATCTTCACTGCAACAGAGCCAATTATGATGTATTTCATTTTCAAATGAGGTGGCAGAGTTGATCTAAGAAATGGCTCAGGAGGCCCAGTCCTGGCTAGTAGACCACCGTGATACTGTAGATACTGAAAGGTGGTGGGGAGGGGGAATCATGAAAAAAGGCAGTGGCAATCTACTTGCATTTCGTCAAAGAAATTACATAGCTCAATTAGTGAAATTTACATTAAGAGGAGTCAATGACCTAGTGGTTCATGAATTGATACATCAATTTTGCAGTACCTTACTCACAAACTCTAAATATGGAGGTTTAAAGTCCAGAAACATGCTATCATAAACATACTACCCTTAGCAGTTAGGACTTAGACTTATGTACCGCTTCATAGTGCTTTTACAGTCCTCCCTAAGCGGGTTACAGAGTCAGCATCTTGCCCCCAAGAATCTGCGTCCTCATTTTACCCACCTTGGAAGGATGGAAGGCTGAGTCAACCTTGAGCCGGTGAGATCTGAACTTCTGAACTGCAGCTAGCAGTTCAGCTAGCTGAAGTAGCCCGCAGTACTGAACTCTAACCACTGCGCCACCTCGGCTCTTATCCTCAAATGAAATCTCCCATTTCTCTTAGACATTGGAAGCTCAGTAACGAATAGATTATTCTCACTGTTCGATATAAAAGATATAAGGCTTCCTCAAATGCAATCTACTATACTAATTAGTATGGAAAAAAATCACAGAGCCAATATCTGTCTACAGTAACTTCTTATAGTCATGTATCAAATGCATTAGGCTTTTAATTCTGCCTTTCTTCCAAAGAGATTAGTGTGATGATATATAACTTTCCCTTCATTCCTTCATTTTATTCTCCAGAATAATCATGCAAGTTAAATTAGAGGTAATGGAAGGGAGTACATACCTTCTGTAAATGAGAAACTACTGTTAAATGTTGTCATGAAACAATCATTTACAGCATTATGCTTAGAAATGTATGCAGTGGGCAGTGTGGAAATTGAGTGCCAATTCCTTAAGGTAAAAGATTGAAACTTGAGAATTTGAGTCTTAGCTTGAGCATGAACCCAACTGGGTGAGTTTGGGCCAGTCACATTCTCTCAGCTTTAGGAAGAAGAGGGCAATAGAAAACCACTTCTAAAAATCTTGGCAAGGATAGAACCTTGCCTAGAACCCACAGATTCTGGTCCAGATACTTAGAATATAGAATAATAGTATTAAAATGGATAAACTTACAAAGGAGATATTAAAAAAAAGAGGAAACAGAATATTATGTAGTGTGGGAGAAATGGTACGAATGGCTAGAGGAGAGAGTAATAATAATAATAACAAAATAATAATAATAACAACAACAGCAGCAGCAGCAGCAGCAGCAACAGAGTTGGAAGGGACCTTGGAGGCCTTCTAGTCCAACCCCCTGCCCAAGCAGGAAACCCTACACCATCTCAGACAGATGGTTAACCAACCTCCTCTTAAAAATTTCCAGTGTTGGAGCATTCACAACTTCTGCAGGCAAGTTGTTCCATTTATTAATTGTTCTAACCGTCAGGAAATTTCTCCTTAGTTCTAAGTTGCTTCTTTTCTTGATCAGTTTCCACCCATTGCTTCTTGTTCTACCCTCAGGTGCTTTGGAGAACAGCCCGACTCCCTCTTCTTTGTGGCAACCCCTGAGATATTGGAACACTGCTATCATGTCTCCCCTAGTCCTTCTTTTCATTAAACTAGACATACCCAGTTCCTGACATATCCAGATAAAAGGCAAGGAAAGATCAAATAAAGAAGATATAGGAGTAGAAATGTAACAACAAATAAGAGGAAGCAGAAAAAAATGTAGTTTGTAGAAATGAAATTGGGTATACTGTTATTTATATGTCTATATGTAAATAAATTAATATTAGACTTGTATGTATAAAGGATACATTGAAATAAGGGAGAAAACAATGGACAAGTAAGAAATGATTAATCGTTGCGAAATTGTTGGAAAGAAACTATTGTTCAAAGATTCTTTTTTGTTTTTTGAAAAATGTTTAATAAAGATTATTTTTAAAAAAGAATATAGAATAATAGTATTGGAAGGGACCTTGGAGGTCTTCTAGTCCAACCCTCTGCTCAGGCAAGAGACTCTACTCCATTCCAGACGGATGGTTGTCCAGTCTCTTCTTGAAAAACTCCAGTGATGGAGCATCCACAACTTCTAAAAACAAGTTGTTCTACTAATTGTTCTCACTGTCAGGAAATTTCTCCTTAGTTCTAGGTTGGATCTCTTTTTAATGACCTTCCACTGATTACTTCTTATACTGTCCTCGGATGCTTTGGAGAATAAGTAATTCCCTCTTCTATGTGACAGCCCCTCAAGTCCTGGAAGATTGCTATCATATCATCCCTAGTCCTTCTGTTCATTAGACTAGGCAGATCCAGTTCCTGCAACTGTTTATCATATACTGTAGCCTCCAGCCCCCCATAATCATCTTTGTTGCTCTTCTCTGCACTCTTTCTAAAGTCTCAACCAGAGGTGGCATTCAGCAGGTTCGGACCAGTTCACCTGATCTGGTAGCGGAAATAACGGGTGGCCCTGCCCACCTGCCCACCTGCCCACCTGCCCACCTGCCCACCTGCCCACCTGCCCACCTGCCCCAGCTCTATACCATCCAATTTAGGCACATTTTTAAAGCTGGGCATATGTGCAGAAGGCTGGGTGCAGTATTCCAAGTGTGGTCTCCCCAGTGTAAAATAAAAGAGTACCAGGGGTGAAATGCTCCCAATTCAGACCTCCTAATCCAGTAGCGATGATGGCGGGTGGTTCAGAGAACCGGTAGTAAAAATCCCTGCCCCCACCCCCTATGCCCGGCTGAGCCATGCAATCGTTAGAGGGTTTTTTGTTTTACTTTTAAAAGCATTTTTTTTCCCGCCGATGATCGGGCGGCTCAGCTGGGATTGTATTAATAAATAATAGAAACCGTGCAAATCCATGATTCAATATACTGAAAAATACTCTGGTCAATAAACGTCTATGGAGATTTTTAGTCATGGTTGTCTCAAAGGTGCTGTCAGCTTGCCCCAGATCAGTGTTTGAGAAAATAAAAACCCAACTCCATCATGTTGAAGATATTGGTAATTTATATCATACAAGTCTGGATGCTGTAAAAGCAAAGCTGGAACTGGAAGTAAATCAAAACCACAGAGTCATATTCTCTCCTGAACCCTCCCCCTACTAGAGGTCTATACAGTAATAGTCCAATGTCTTCTTCCTCCTCAGCCACGTGTAGTTTCACTTCCGATATTCTCCCTCTGTCAATCTTCTGGATGGAATGTGGAGTCAGCAACTGCCGTTACATTCACGCGCCAAAACAATTCAACCATCTATTTTAAAAAAGGCTTTTCCCCTCTCCCACACATGCAATGTCAGCCAATGCTGGGAACAGTGAAAACCTCCCCCCTCCTCCATAAAGCATGTAAGACATTCAGTAGAGCAAACTTTTAACAAGGTAATAAAACAGTTAGATAATCTAGTAGGAGAAATACACCAAATTAAAGTGGAGGCTGACAGGTGCATTTTCAAGAGGCAACTAGAGCTTATTCAAAGGTGAAGAGGCTTCTTGGATGAGAAGCAAAATGTCTTCAAAGAAAAACCAGAAAATCTAGTTGCCTCTTGAAAAAAAAAATACCTTTGGTGCTTCCATCAATAATTATATTCTCTTTTATCTGCTGACCAGACAGGTGAAGACTGTGAGTTCTAGTATGAAATGAGCTAAAGGAAGACTGTCCAAATCAGGGGTCTCCAACCTTGGCAACTTTAAGATTTGTGGACTTCAACTCCCAGAGTTGAAATTCATAAGTCTTGAAGTTGCCAAGGTTGGAGATCCCTGGTCTAAATGACCTCTAATTTTCAAGTTACCCTGGATTACCCACACCCCCGCATGATTCATAGGACATTTCCCAATCAAGACAACCTTCAAATGTGTGAATTTCAACTCCACTAATTCTTAGCAATGAGCATCTGGGTGCTGAACTAATTAAGGCTACCACAGTGGCATCAGTGAAACTGCCTTCCCTGTATTTCTTGAACCTTTACTTCTCCATTCCACAACAACACAGTAGCAGAGAACCCTGAAGTGTTCAAGAATATGCATGCTGGAAACTCCTTTATTGAGATTCAGGAAATAAACACACTGCAAGGGACATGAATTTCTGGACAAGTTGCAGCAGCCCGATGAAGTTATGTTGTGGATGACTAATAATGAGCTTTGGGGCGCTGCAACAAAATGGCCCTTAAGCTGTAATACCCTTACCCCACTCCGCCAATGCATTCGCATGCACAGCTACATCAATCTCGTTGTAAGTTATTCTTAGGAAAATGTGTTTAAGATTGTGGCCCTGAATCTACTTTTACACATCATTTATTCAACCTGGTGCATAAAGTCCAAATTGCATGTAACACCCACTGAGATGCAAAACAAGTGCCCCCCCATCTGCCCCCATCCCCATCAACCTCAGCAGTTAAAAGAAATTAACAGCTCTCTGATTGCTAATTAAAAGCACTTTGCTTTCTCTCTACACATCTCGTACATCTGCTTCTCAACCTCTTCGAGAGAAGGGAGCACATAAATTCAGCAACAATATTGTGAGCAGCACCTGGCACTCACTGAAACCTGCTGCGATGAGACGATATTTCATGGTGCTGGTGAATGAACGTTCCTCAGCGGTGAAGGCCATCTCCATTTTTCCTCCCCTCTTGTGTTCCCCAAACAGTGTTGTCGCTTCCCTACTTGATACTTTACACATCAAAGTCTCATTTCTTTTGCTGGGGTTCTTACGCCTGCCTCCCACTATAGACAACTTGTTTCAGTTTGGAAAAAAAAAATTCCCCAGGCTCCTACCTTCAAACAAACTCTCAGAACTACAGCTTAATGTAGGGTCCCAGGAAAGTTCCTAAGAGAAAACTCGGCTTGTTTCTCTATTTGTAAATGAGGTTTGCATCCTACTGAAATATGGACATGTTCTCCTAGAGCAGGGATGTCAAACTCAATTTCATTGAGGGCTGAATCAGGGTTGTTTGACCTTGGGGAGCTGGTGGGGGTGGGCAATACTGGGGTAGGTGTGGGTGGGGTGGGTGTGGGCACCAAATGTATCACTCTTTGATTTTTGTAGGTCCACTGTAGCCAGAAATATTATTCTGTCCTCACTACACATTAGTCTGTGTGCAGCTTGACATGCAGCTAAACCCACCTATCCTTCAATGAAACAAACCGTGTGTGTAGATCTGAATATTTTATTGAAAGAACAGGATAAGGTGAAACTGGGGAAAACAGGGATACGTACAATGAGAACCAAATACAAGATAGGCAGTATTGAGTTACTGCTGAACAGAACAATGAATAAAGACAAGTAATTTAAATCTCACCAGTGATGCTATGGGGTGTGTGTGTGGGTTTGCCCTTGGATGAGCATGTGCCATGGATTGAGATGGATTCTTCTTTATGCTTCAGCCTTCCCCAAATGCTAAAGGAAAATGGAGTCTGGCTTCCCAGCATGCACTTGGTTTGAGAGTGTGGGCTGATGGGATGGGATTAGCTTCAAACAATATACTTGGTATTTATCTCTCCGGCCATTAGATGTGGCTAGAGTGCAACAACAGTATATAAAGATCATATGTTGGGGCATATTTGTCCCTCCAGCCACAAGATGGGGCTAGAGAGCAACAACAGTATACTGTATAAAGGTTACATGTTGGGCAGAGGGGGGTTTCAGCGGGTTCTGACCAGTTCCGGAGAACCGGCAGCGGAAATTTTGAGTAGTTCAGAGAACCGGTAGTAAAAATTCTGACTGGCCCCACCCCCATCTATTCTCTGCCTCCCAAGTCCCAGCTGATCGGAATGAAATGGGGATTTTGCACTATCCTTCCCCTGGATTGGGGAGGGAATGGAGATTTTGCAGTATCCTTCACCTGCCATGCCCACCAAGCCACACCCACCAAGCCATGCCACACCCACCAAGCCACACCCACAGAACCGGTAGTAAAAATGTTTTTGCTTTGCCAGCACAAACAGAGCTTGGGGAGGCCACACTTTGTTTTTGGTGGCAGAGGGCTGCAGGACATCATAGCTGAAAATGGAGCCCAGGAGGGCCGCGTGCAGCCCTGCTGAGCTCCATTTTCACTGGCAGAGGCCGGTCCTTCGCCCTATGGATCTAAGCCCCCTGTGGGCTGCATCTGGCCCGTGGGCCTTGCATTTGACACCCCTGTCCTAGAGTCTAAACAGTCAGACAGAATTTCAGAAGTGTAATAGGTCATTTGCAAAGCTCAGAGGTAGCAGCGTGTTATCACGCATTCACAAATTATTGATCATACATATTTATATAAAGAGAAGAGATCAGTGTCAGAATGAATTGCGGGAACTTACTGTAAATGAAAGAAAAAGGGAAAACTGATTAAACTGCTCAAATTTCTCAGACCTGTTCTACATTTATTTTATTTTATTTTGTCACAACAGTATACATAAACATAAGCATGAAACAACTATACAACATATAAGCGTATATATAATGAAAGGAAACAATAGGACAGGAACGGTAGGCACTTTTGTGCTCTTATGCGCACCCCTTATAGTCCTCTTAGGAATGGGGTGAGGTCAGTGGTAGACAGTTTTCGATTAAAGCTTTTGGGAGTTTGAGAAAAGACTACAGAGTCAGGTAGTGTGTTCCAAGCATTAACAACTCGGTTACAAAAGTCATATTTTCTGCAATCAAGATTGAAGCGGTTAACATTAAGTTTGAAACTATTGTTTGCTCGTGTATTGCTGTGATTGAAGCTGAAGTATTCTTTAACAGGAAGGACATTGCAATAGATGATTCTGTGTGTTAAACACAGGTCTTGTCGGAGTCGGCGGAGTTCTAAGTTTTCTAATCCCAGGATTTCAAGTCTGGTGGTATAAGGTATTTTACAGATGAGCGGAGAACTCTTCTTGTAAAATATTTCTGGACTTGTTCAATTGTATTAATGTCAGAGATGTGGTATGGGTTCCAGACAGGTGAGCTGTATTCAAGAATAGGTCTAGCAAATGTTTTGTATGCTCTGGTTACTAGTGTAGAGTTTTTTGGGAAAGAAGCTAGGCAAAATTAGGTTTACATCCTTCTACTATTGGCCATCAATCTACAAAAAGCACTGTTTGCTTTTCAAATGCGTCAGTAAAAAAAATATCTATTTGATTATACATGTAATTACTGCAGCAAGAATTGTTTTTGCGCAAAAATTTGGAAAGCAGAGAAAATACCCCTGGAAGGAGAAATTATTAGAAAAATTTTAGACTGTGCAGATGAACAGATTAATTTAAATGAACAGATTAACTTTGATGATTAAAGAAAGAGAGGATTCAGAATATTTTAAGATATGGTATAAATTTTACCATTGGTTAGAAGAAAGGTACAGATAAGCAATAGACAATTATGTAAGAAAATGATAATAATGTATTTGTGGAAAAATGGTAATAGTTTAAATTGAAGTGAAGAAAGAAGAAACAACAAAAGATTGAGCCAGGAAGAAAAAAACCAAGGTGTCACACAGATGAAATTACTGATGTTTTAAATGTATGTTTGTTTATAAAATAAAAAAAAACCTTTTCAAATGCGCGAAAATTAGACACCTCCATTTATGTTGAAAACCATCTCTGAACTTTAGACAGGACCATGGTTACTAATTTCAGCTGTACCTGGAGAGAATTACTCGTGCATGGGACGGGCATGTGGTTTTGTATATAAATGGTACCTGCCATTTATCAAGATGTTATCATTTATATTTCACATCTGGTAGACTCCACTGAGAATCCTCCAGAAGGTCAACCTGATTATATATATATATATTTTCCCAAATTCTATTCTTTTCAAACAGTAGCAAGCTGATATTTGAAATCCTTTCAAGAGAAAACATAGCCTTCCAACCCTTACTAGTATTTTATTTTATTTATTTTATTTTGTCACAACAATATATGTAGGTATCATACAAAAAGATTATATAGTAAATAAACACATATATGGGTAAATATAAGGAGGTATAAGCATATATATAGGAAGAAGAAAAGAAAAACAATAGGACAGGAACAGTAGGCACATTTGTGCGCTTATGCACGCCCCTTATGGTCCCCTTAGGAATGGGGTGAGGTCAATAGTAGAAAGTTTTTGGTTAAAGCTTTTAGGATTATGAGAAGAGACCACAGAGTCAGGTAAAGTATTCCAAACACTGATGATTCTGTTACAGAAGTCATATTTTCTGCAATCTAGATTAAAGCGGTTGACATTAAGTTTAAATCTATTAGTTGCTCTAGTATTATTGCAATTAAAGCTGAAGTAGTCTTTAACAGGAAGGACATTACAATAGATGATTCTGTGAGTTAAGCTTAGGTCTTGTCGAAGGCGACATGAGCTATTATAATAGCGTACAACATTTGTAGCAGAACGGGGTCATAAATTGTTTAATCAAACATTAATATGGAGCTAAAAAGTGGTTTTTAAATGGTGGTGCTGTTGTTTGTTTTTGTTCCGTAGTTCTTGCTGAGAGACTTTGATGAAGGCAGCAGCTTTACACCATGCTGGGAGAACTCAAATACTTTCAAGTACGGGAGAGCAAAGTTTGTATATAATTAGGGTCCAGCAAGGTTAGCCGCTCCGGAAGCCATTTTCAAACACCACAGCTCTCTCCAGCAATGGCTGGTTTTCAAAGATGGTTGATTTATAATGTTGAAAAAATTTCTCTGTAATTCAGTTGGCATGGTGATTGTTAGAAAGCATCGTTTGAAAGCAAAATCAATAGTGATTTGGTTTGGGGTCTGCGTCAGACTCCAATCTGCATCACAAAAGATTGATGCATTAATCAGAGGGATAGAATCAAGATCACGTGAAGTGTTAATACCACTTTATAAGGCCTTGGTAGGGCCACACTTGGAATATTGCATTCAGTTTTGGTCGCCACGATGTGAAAAAGATGTTGAGACTCTAGAAAGAGTGCAGAGAAGAGCAACAAAGATGATTAGGGGCCTGGAGGCTAAAACATATGAAGAACGGTTGCAGGAACTAGGTAAGTCTAGTTTGATGAAAAGAAGGACTAGGGGAGAAATGATAGCAATGTTCCAATATCTGAGGGGTTGCCACAAAGAAGAAGGAGTCAAGCTATTCTCCAAAGCACCTGAAGGCAGGACAAGAAGCAATGGGTGGAAACTAATCAAGGCGAGAAGCAACCTAGAACTAAGGTGAAATTTCCTGACAGTGAGAACAATTAATCAGTGGAACAACTTGCCTCCAGAAGTTGTGAATGTTCCAACACTGGAATTTTTAAAGAAGATGTTGGATAACCATTTGTCTGAAGTGGTGTAGGGTTTCTTGCCTAAGCAGGGGGTTGGACTAGAAGACCTCCCATGTGCCTTCCAATTCTGTTATCCTATCTTTCCCATGTTATGATTTTGCAGACTTTCATATTTTCTTGAGGGATGCCTTTTGGTCCTGGCCAGACTTGTAAGTAAGTATCTCCATCACAATATGCCTATAGTCAAGCATGTCCAAAGGCATTGAGTGTGTGACAACCCTGGAGACAAATTTTTCATGCTCACTGCCCAAAAGCCAAGGCTGACTCTTGGGGGAGAAAAAAACAAACTTTCATGCTCATTGCTTTTCTCTACAATGGCATGAAAACCTGACATTTCCCAACTCCTTTGTGGAATACAAGCTACGACTTCTGGGCTGCGTAGAGTCCATTAAGTCACTGAACATGAAATACAGTATCTCGCTGAACAGAAGCAGCCAGGTCCTGTCGATGTACAGTCGCATTGCTGGTAGGAAGATTAAAAACCCAAAGAAATAAGAAAGCCCAAAATTTGTGGTTGTAGACGATCAGGCTTCCGTGCCGCCATGAAGTAGTAAGGTAGTGCAAGCGATAAAGTGGGGGGAGAAAAGGCACAATACCAGAATATATGGCAAATGAACAGGGAAGCGATTGAAGTCTGCGAGGAGAATGGAATCTGGGTTTCTCAAAGTGGTTGTAGAGAAATTCACGGATGTGTTTGATGAAGATTGGCTCCTGGATGGACTTTATAAAATGGAAATTGACACTAGTGTGAAGCCAGTTAAGTTACTGAAAAGAGAAAGTACCAATGGCTTTATTACGGCATCTGAAAGCATACAAAGATAGAGAATTGTACTGTCACTTCAGAAAATCACTGCCTGCTTTCGGGGTAATTAGAAAACCCTCAGGGAAACTTAGGATATGTATAGAACCAAAGCTTTTAAACCGACATGCTGAAAAAAAAGTCATTTCCCCCTGCCAACTATAGAAGCGATCTTTTCTACATCGGATCACATCAAAGACAAGATGTTTCTTGGTCTGCCATGTCAAAAAATAATTGTGGCTTATGGCAGCAAGAAGCCAGCTATTTGATCAACCTGCCACAACCTCTGAGAGATGCAACTGTCTAAGTATCCGTGCAGGAGCCAAGGGTTTAAAAATAAGGCGATGGGAACTTTTGAAGAGACTAGAAGTGGGTTTTAATCAGAAGTTTGAGGGGTCAGTTGCAAAGTCCTTTGCTAGCAGAATCATATCATGTTTTTAATAAATGGCCAATCTCGCATACTTCTATAAGGAGTAGGGATCGGTGGCAGAATGAATAGTAGGAGCTTGAATGAAAGAAAACTGGGGAAAACCCTGATGAAACTACTCAATTTCCCCCCCACTCTCTTCCAGTTGGGTATCAATCCACAGAAAACAACTATTATATTTTAAAGGCACAGATCAGCAGTTAAATCACTTAAGACCGGTCGCGACTGGTCGCAAACGGTGTTGGCAGGAGGGCAAAGGTCGACTCCGAGGCGCCTCCTATGTGGGGTGCCGCAGGGGTCGGTCCTCTCGCCTCTTCTTTTCAACATCTATATGAAGCCGCTGGGTGAGATCATCCGTGGTTTTGGGGTGCGATGTCATCTGTACGCTGATGACACCCAGCTGTACATATCCACCCCAGACCACCCCAACAAGGCCGTTGATGTCATGTCCCGGTGTCTGGAAGCCGTACGGGTCTGGATGGGGAGGAACAGACTTTGGCTCAATCCCTCGAAGACCGAGTGGCTGTGAATGCCGGCTTCCCGGTACAGCCAGCTTACTCCATTGCTGTCTGTTGGGGGCGAGTCGTTGGCCCCCATGGAGAGGGTATGCAATTTAGGCGTCCTCCTGGATGCGCAGCTGTCTTTTTAAGATCATCTGACGGCTGTCGCCAGGGGGGCTTTTTATCAGGTTGGCCTGATTCGCCAGTTGCGTCCCTTTCTGGACCAGGTTGCGCTGCGCACAGTCACCCATGCCCTCGTCACATCTCGCCTGGACTACTGCAATGCTCTCTAAATGGGGCTCCCCTTGAAGAGCACCCGGAAGCTCCAACTGGTCCAGAATGCAGCTGCACGGGTTATACAGGGAGCACCTCGTGGCTCCCATATAACACCTATCCTGCGCGGGCTGCACTGGCTCCCGGTGGTCTTTCGGGTGCAATTCAAGGTGTTGATTACCATCTTTAAAGCGCTCCATGGCTTAGGACCGGGCTATTTATGGGACCGCCTACTGCCACAAACAGCCTCCCATCCACCTGTGCGCTCCCACAGGGAGGGCCTACTTGGGGTACCGTCGGTGAAACAATGTTGTTTGGCGACCCCCAGGGGTAGGGCCTTCTCTGTGGGAGCTCCTGCCCTCTGGAATGAGCTGCCTCTGGGGCTTCGCCAACTCCCCGACCTTCGGACTTTCCGCCGTGAATTGAAGACTCTTTTATTTCGCCGAGCTGGGCTAGCCTGATTAAGTAATTTTAAATGGGGTTTTAGTTTTTATATTACTTAGTTTTTAATTTTGGCCACTATTTATATAAATTTTAGGGTTTTTTTATTGTATATTTATTGTATCTTTTAAATTGGCTGTTAACCGCCCTGAGTCCTTCGGGAGAAGGGCAGTATACAAATGCAATTAATAAAATAAATAAATAAATAAATAAATAAATAAATAAATAAATAAATAAATAAATAAATAAATAAATAAGACAATGTTACTAGACTACTAAAGATAAAGGTAAAGGTTCCTCCGCATATGCATGCTAGTTGTTTCCAGATCTAGGGGATGGTGCTCATCTCCTTTTCAAAGCTGAAGAACCAGCGCTGTCCAAAGGCATCTCCATGGTCATGTGGCTGGGATGACTACACACTGAAGGAGCACATGGTCCCTATTTTTCTACTTGCATTTTTTACGTGCTTTCGAACTGCTAGGTTGGCAGAAGCTGGGACAAGTAACGGGAGCTCACTCCATTCCACAGTGCTAGGGATTCGAACCGCTGAACTGCCAACCTTCTGATCGACAAGCTCAGTGTCTTAGCCACGAAGCCACCATGTCCCTTCTAGACTACTAGAGAATTCCAAACCATGCCTAACTCCGGAGTGGCACATTCATTAAGGGGTAGAGGAACTACAACACTCCTACCAATTGATGGGAACCTGTTAAAACTAAGGTTCACTGAAGCATTGGGGAACCAGCAACAACACAGTAATGTTTTGTACTGCAAACCATAATTAGCCATGTTCCTAGCCAATTGACCACTCATTGTGAAAGTACCCCCACTTAATAAACCAGGAAACAATATGGAACAGTTTTAAAACTAGGAAGCCAAGGCTCATATAATGTGCACAAAAACATAAAAGAAATGAAGTTGGGAAAACAACAAAGAAAGTTGTTAGTTTGGCATCCCTACTGGTAGTTAAAATATTCCTTTTAATTTTCTTTTTTTTATTGAAAAAGTTTTTACAAAAATTTTCACCCCCCTTTTCCCCCTCCCCCAACTCCCTCCCTCCCTCCTCCAAAACCACCCTCCTCCCTCCCCCCCAACTTCCCAGAACAAACACAAGGTATAGTTCAAAAGAAAAAACAATCATTCGCTAAATTTTCCCTAACACAAATTATAATCCTCCCCTTCTTCTCAAATCCTAACTTCCCCCATACAAATCAAAGATTCAAAAGCAATCTGATATCTCCTAATCTGATATCTATTTTGCGTATATTCAATCCATTTTTTCCATTCAGTTAGATATTTTTCTTGTGTGGTGTCTTTCAAAAAGGCTGAGATTTTAGCCATCACAGCCAAATTAGCAACTTTCAATATTTATTTATTTATTTATTTATTTATTTTATTAGATTTCTAGACCGCCCTTCTCCCGAAGGACTCAGGACGGTGTACAGCCAAGATAAAAATAAACAATGTACAATTAAAAACTAAATTAAAAAACTTATTATACAATTTGGCTGAAAAATTAAAATATTTAAAATCTAAAAACCCCAATTTAAAACTTAAATAAAATTTAAATTCAAAATCTAAACAGTCTAAGAAAGCGAACAAACAAGTATGTTTTCAATTCGCAGTGAAAGGTCCGAAGGTCAGATATTTGGCGTAAACCAGGGGGAAGTTCATTCCAAAGAGTAGGAGCCCCCACAGAGAAGGATCTTCCCCTGGGGGCCGCCAGCCGACATTGTTTGGCGGATGGCACCCTGAGAAGTCTGTCTCTCTGCGAGCGTACGGGTCGGTGGGAGGCATGAGGTAACAGCAGGCGGTCCCGTAAGTATCCATTCTTCTATTCCTTTTCATCTTCTGACTGATCCTTTACTGCATATCCCTAAGATGCTTTTTCAAGGGACAACTGGACTTTCTTGTTTTTCTCTGAAGACATTTCGCTACTCAACCAAGAAGCTTCTTCAGCTCTGACTGGATGGTGGGGAATGGAAAGGTTTATACTCCTTGCAGACAGCTGGTCATTTGCATTCTTTTGGAGAGTTCATTGAGGCCACTTGGATGACTATCTGTGTCCTCAGGGTCACCTGAGTGGTGCAAACGGGCGTGACGCCTTCTTGGAACTTCTAAATCCTTCTATTTCCCACCATCCAGTCAGAGCTGAAGAAGCTTCTTAGATGAGAAGTGAAATATCTTCAAAGAAAAATAAGAAAGCCCAATTGCCACCTTTGGGACAACTATGACCTGGATGACCGTGAACCTCCATAGACTTTACTGCATTACTGTTTAATATATATTTCTGTATACTGACCACATACTATTAATGCAATTCTTTACATTGTTCACATTTATAACAACCTAACAGGATCAACTGTCCGCCCATTTTATTTTCTACTTTGCTTGACGTGGTCTCTGGATAAGACTTAACTGGAAGACGAAGAAATATTTATAATCAAATTACACAGGTTTCTTTTTATCGTAGATTTAAATCGCACTCGTAAAAACTAATACTACACAAAATAAACTCAGGCAACGAAAGAAAAGTAAAAAAAAAAGAGGAAAAAAGTGCAAAGAAACCAAAAGCAAAAAAAGGAGAAAGAAATAGGAAAGAGTGAAAGAAAGAAAACGAAAAAAAAATGCATATATAGAAGTTACTTCTAATCTTCATCACAGCTGGTATAAAGTCAGGCAGTTATCCACATTCCTGATGAAATTTACACACAGAAATATGCAGTTGTTTAAAGGGCGACATAACTCCATGTCACATGCTTCAGAGGAAAGGGGTAAATGCTCTTTTGAGAAAGTCTACTACAACAAAGTACATCAAGCAAAATCATAAGACTACGTCTGATTGTGTACCTTCTTCTCTGGTAATATTGTACTGCTAACTAGAGCCTACAAAACATTTGCTAGACCAATTCTCGGATACAGTTCATCTGTCTGGAACCCGCACTGCATATCGGACATTAATACAATTGAGCGAGTCCAGAGATATTTCACAAGAAAAGTCCTCCACTCCTCTGCTCACAACAAAATACCTTATGCCACCAGATTTGAAATTTTGGGCTTAGACAATTTAGAACTATACCGCCTTTGGTCTGACCTAAGCGTAGTACATAAAATTATCTGCTACAACATCCTACCTGTCAATGACTACTTCAGCTTCAACCACAAAAATACAGGAGCAAACAATAGATACAAACTTAAGGTAAACCGCACCAAACTTGACTGCAGAAAATACAACTTCAGCAACAGGGTGGTCAATGCCTGGAATGCACTACCTGACTCTGGATTTCATCCCAAAACCCCCAAAACTTTAACCTTAGACTGTCTACTGTTGACCTCACCACATTCCTAAGAGGTCTTTAAGGGGCATGCATAAGCGCACCAATCATGCCTACTGTCCCTATCCTACTGTCCCCATTTATTCGTATCCATTTCATGTATTCATAATCAGGTTTATACTTATATCTGTAATCTTATATATGCCTGACAAAATAAATAAAGAAAGAAAAATAAAGAAAGAAAATAAATAAAATTTTACTTTGGCCATGTTATGCGTGTGACTTCACTGGAGAAGGCAATGATGTTCAGGTTATTTGTAGAACAAGAAGAAGGAGCAAGCAAAGAACATGTTGACTTGATGCCATCAAATCTGACACACAGTTAAACATCCAATAATTGAAAGAAGCTGTGCTTGACAGGGTAGCATGGAGAACACTTGCCTATAAAGTTTAGATTAGATTACATTAACAGAGTTGGAAGGGACTTTGTAGGTTGTCTAGTCCAACCCCCCCCCCACCCAAGCAGGAGACCCTATACCATTTCTGACAAATGGCAGTCCAATCTCTTCTTGAAAGCCTCCAGTGATGATGCTCCCACAGCTTCTGAAGGCAACTTCTGTTCCATTGGTTGATTGTTCTTACTGTCAGAAAATTTCTCCTTATTTCTAGGTTGAATTTCTCCTTGTTCAATTTCCATCCATTATTCCTTGTCTGGCCTTCAGGTGCTTTGGAAAATAGCTTGACCCCCTCCTCTCTGTGGCAGCCCCTCAAATATTGGAACACTGCTATCATGTCTCCCGTGGTCCTTCTCTTCACTAGACTAGCCATGCCCAGTTCCTGCAACTGTTCTTCATATATTTAAGTCTCCAGTCCCCTAATCATTCTGGCTGCTCTTCTCTGCACTTTTTCTAGAGTCTCAACAATTTTTTTTATAGTGTGGTGACCCAAACTGGATGCAGTGCTCTAGGTGTGGTCTTACTAAGGCTTTATAGAGCGGTATTAGTACCTCACCTGATCTTGATCTTGATGAACTCTGTTAATCTAATCTAATCTAATCTAATCTAATCTAGTACCTTCTGTTAATGCAGTTTGGGATTGCATTGGCTTTTTTGGCTGTCTCTGCACACTGCTGACTCATATTTAACTGGTTGTCCACTAAGACTCCAAGATCCCTCTCACAGTTACTGCTATTAAGCCTGGTTTCACCAAGTCTATATGTGTATTTTGAGTTTTTCTTGCCTAAGAGTAAGACTTGATTTTTCTCTATGTTGAATTTCATTTTGTTAGATAGGGCCTAGTGTTCAAGTCTGGCAAAAGATGAATATGACTAAAAAGTTAAAAACAAGCAACAACTATAGCATTGCCATTCTTATTGCACAATTCATCTTTCTAAATAGTAGGGGTAATTTAGCCCAAAATACAATATTCCCTGCTACCCAATTTCATTCAGAAACTCATAAAAGACTTTGGAACAGGTCTTTCAAGACCAAGGACAGAGATAACACTGAAACACACTGAAGCTGAGCAATCATGGTCTCAGTTTTCCTTCTCAGCCAATTAACAATACATAAACCATGAATCTCTGTCACTTTTCACCCATGATGGTTTTCTATTAATTGTCTTATAGTAATGCTGTGCTAATAAGAGGCTGCAAATAAACTTTAATGAAGACGAGACTGATTTTCAGATCCTGAGTATTAAAATTAATTCTTGCAGGATCTTGCTAGAACACTATACATTTCAGCGCATCTGTGAACTCTCAATTCTTTGGCACTGATTAAAGCAAGAGGGGAAAAAAATTAAAAAGTCAGAGGTTGTCAAAAATACTTCAGTTGCACAGAAGTTACTTTAATTACTATTATACATATTCCTGACTAAATTACACACAACAGCATGGTGCTATTTATAGGACCACATGTCTCCTAATCATGTATTACAATCTTCAGTGGAGGTAAAGTTACAGTGTTCTTTGTGGTCCTTTGTAAGTTCTTTGGAGAAAGTCAGAAGTCAGTGCTTTCTCTCTAAAACAGCTTTCTAACAGCATGAAGAACATACACAGGAAGAGAAGTTTTCCCACTATCAAAGTCCTCGCAACCACATAATTTCTCCCTTATGAAATCAATTAACCCTTGAACTGGTAAATATATACTAGGTTCTGCTATGATGCTTTCTAATAATTATCTTATGGTAAAACTGTAAAGTTAAGCTGCCACAAATGATTTTAATCAGCTCTATAGTGAGTTGCAGTTATATAAACTGATTGAAATAAATAATAAATAGGAGATATAGATAGATTGGATGGATGGATGGATGGATGGATGGATGGATGGATGGATGGATGGATGGTTAGATGATGGATGGATTTAGATGGGTGGGTGGATAAGTGGATTGGTGGGTGGATGGGTAGATGGATAGATAGATGGATGGATGGATAGATGGATGGAGATAGATACAGAGAGAGAGAGAGACGATAGAGAGACAGACAGACAGATGATGATGGATGATGGATGGATGGATGGATGGATGGATGGATGGATGGAGAGATAGATAGATAGAAAGAAAGATAGATAGAGATAGAGATAGAGATAGATAGATGATAGAGAGACAGACAGACAGATGATGATATGTGATGGAAGGAAGGATGGATAGAAAAATGGAGATAGATAGATAAGATAGATAGATAGATAGATAGGATATTTTCAAAATTCATTTTATTTTACAATTTTTACAGCCTTAGATTAAAAGCAATACAAACTGATAAAAGAAAAAGGAAAGTAAGAAAAAGTGACAATGAAAGTGAAATATGAAAAAAGAACAAAGGAAAGAAAGGAAAGAAAATAAAAATGAAAAAAAGAAGCAGCGTTCATTCCCTTTACAGGAGTTATCAATATATTTATATTTTATATTTTTCTCTACAGTTATAGCATGACTCTCTTCTTCTTATATACTACCAATTCTAATCATCAAACCTCTAAATCACAACTTCATTTCCCATTGGTGTAGTGTGCCATGACAGCCAGTTTAGACTATTGTCAAGGCACTAGGCAAGATTGTGAGTTCAACTCTCACCTTAACCATGAAAGCCACCTGAGTGACCTTGAGCCAGTCAAGGTCTCTTAGCCCAAACCACATCATAGGGTGGTTATTGTGGGGAAAAATAGGAAAAGGAAGGTGTGTTGGATGTGTTCGCCCCCTTGAGTTATTTGTAAAAATAATACAAGTGGGCTACAAATTTAATTAATTAATCAGTCCCAAATTAGTCAGTCTTTCTGTGTCTGTGTGTTTTGCATAGCTTGAATAACTAACCATGGATGGATGGAGTAATCAGCTCCAGAAAGGACTGGCCATTGATTAATTAGACTTAGAGGAAACATTTTCTGGTTATTCTTCATAAATTGTGAGTCTTTCATAGCATCAATTTGAATATCCTTTTCCTTACTCTGCCCAAATTCTATACCTGTTGTCCAGCAATGATATAGTTCAATATCGGCAAATCTATGGCGCACGTGCCGGAAGCAGCACATGAA
This sequence comes from Ahaetulla prasina, assembly GCF_028640845.1. Taxonomy (NCBI): domain Eukaryota; kingdom Metazoa; phylum Chordata; class Lepidosauria; order Squamata; family Colubridae; genus Ahaetulla; species Ahaetulla prasina. Next base: position 129,675,327 of record NC_080543.1, read on the forward strand.
ACCATCCCATGAAGAATGCACGGCTGGCTCCTATTCCGCATTCCTGTGATCACACGTGTGCCAATCAGCTGGCCGTCGTGTGCACGGGAGCAGCAGAACCGGAAGAGTGGTGTTCCAGCACACATGCCCAGGCTGGCACATGACCTTCCGGGTATTTTTTTTTATTTGAATGTATATCCCGCCCTTCTCCAAAGACTCAGGGCAGCTTACACTGTGTTAAGCAATAGTCTTCATCCATTTGTATATTATATACAAAGTCAACTTTATTGCCTCCAACAATCTGGGTCCTCATTTTACCTACCTTATAAAGGATGGAAGGCTGAGTCAACCTTGGGCCTAATGGGACTAGAACCTGCAGTAATTGCAAGCAGCTGCTGTTAATAACAGACAGACTTAGTCTGCTGAGCCACTAGAGGTTGATGTTGCGCACATCTGCGATGGCCAGTTGTTCGTCGGGCGCACTTCCATCCGGGTGTTTGGGTGACGGCTCGTGCATGCGTGATGGACTGCCACTCTTCTGGGTATTGGAGCTCCTGCACGAATGAAATTCAGCTCGTGAGTTGCCCACATGGGTAGAAAGTAGAGGTTGATGTTTATTGAATTCCTTTCTCAGGGGTGAAATGTAAAATTTGTTACTAACGGTTCTGTGGGGGTGGCTTGGTGGGGGAGGTAATGTGACTGGGTGGGCATAGCCAACCTATATTTTTTTTTACTTTTAAAAGCATTTTTTCTACAACCTCTTTGGCTGAAGACCTTGTAGAAAACATGCTTTTAAAAGGTTCTGATGATCAGGCAACTCAGCTGGGATCGCCAGAGGAAAAAAAACTTTTAAAGAGTTCTGACGATCCCAGCTGAGCCGCACTCTCATTAGAGGCTTTTTTTTTACTTTTAAAAGCATTTTTTCAGTGGAAGACAAAATGCTTTTAAAAGTAAAAAAAAAAAAACCTCTGATGATCGCATGGCTCAACTGGGGGGTGGGCAGGTTTTACTACAGGTTCTCCGAACCACTCACCGCCATCACTATCGGATTGGGCAATCCGGGAGCATTTCACCCCTGCCCTTTCTGCTTAAATCTCTTTCCCTTTGTACAAGCTTCTCTGTGGGCCAGAAAAATCCCTGTAAAATAGAGGAATAGAAGAAAAAAATAGCTGAGAGTTTCTTTTCTGTTGCTTCTTGCAGGAGTTCCAGATACAGGAAAATTCAACCATTCACAAATGACTTCTTTACAAAACTCCAGGGAGGTCTATCTCCCCCCCCTTTTTTTTGGGGGGGGGAGTAATCACTCTGTAAGACCTTTATCTGAAAGAACAATATAGTAGGACGAAGTCTGACAAATGGGGAATTTCCTGCAGATAAATCCAGGGCTGTCCAAGTAAACAAAGCTTTATCTCTTGTGGAAACTGGCACTCGAGAAGGAAGATGAGAAAAAAGTACACTTTGTGTATCTCACTTGCTTAAAACTGCAGTTTAATCTCTAGAGATTCAGCAAGTAGGTCAATAAAGGCATTTGCAGGAGTGGACAAACTTGGGGTCTCGAAGCATGACATGACCCTTTACAAAAAAAAGATTGGGTCTAAGGAAAATATATAGAGCACATGAGTTCTGCAGTGAACCGTGATGGTTAGGATCACTGCACTGCCAGAACAATCCTGAATAATATTTTTTTTAAAGTATCTTTTTTTCCAAAAGCTTAAAGCGTAAATCCACAATTATGAAGACCTATTGGACATGTCCAGCAAAGAACCTATGGCATTAAATGGAAGAAAAGTGAGTGTGTGCTGTAAACAACAAGGTATTTTGCAGTTTTTACATATAGAATAGAGAGAGAATAGAATTTTTTATTGGCCAAGTGTGATTGGACACACAAGGAATTTGTCTTGGTGCATACGCTCTCAGTGTATGTAGGGGAAATGAGATCAGTCTTTGCCTGCTGGCTCAACTTTCAACTTTCAACTTGAAATTAGATGCTTCATGTCCCACAGGTGCTTTTTCAAGAGGCAACTGGATTTTCTTGTTTTTCTTTGAAGACGTTTTGGCCCTCAACCAAGAAGCTTCTTTTATTTATTTATTTTTATTCAAAAAGTTTTACAGAAATTTTTTTTCCCCTTTCTCCCCCCCTCCCCTCCCCCCTCCCTTCACAACCCCCCTCCCCCTCCCCCGACTTCCCGGAACGAGCACAAGGTATAGTTAAAAATAAAACAAACATATGCTAAAAAAAATTTCGTCCCAACTTAATTATACCCCTACAATCATCAATTCCTAACTTCCCCCGAAAACAATCAAAAATAATACATCATAATCATTCAAAAACAGTCTGATAACTCTTAGTCTGATATCTACTTTGAATATAGTCAATCCATTTTTTCCATTCCTTTAAGTATCTTTCTTGCATATTGTCTTTCAAAAAGGCTGATATCTTCGCCATCTCAGCCAAATTGGCAACTTTCAATATCCATTCTTCTATTGTAGGTACTTCTTTTTTCTTCCAGTATTGTCCTATTAGTAATCTTGCTGCTGTTATTAGATTTAAAATCAATTTAGTCTCAATTACTGTACAGTCCGCAATAATTCCCAACAGAAAAAATTGCGGCAGGAACTTTATCTTCTTTTTCAGAACATTTTGTAAAAACCAAGAAGCTTCTTCAGCTCTGATTGGATGGTGGTGGAATGAGAAGGATTGATACGTCTTGCAAAAAGCTGGTCATTGGCATTTTTTAGAGGGTCATTGAGGCCACTTGGAGAATTATCTGTGACCTCTGGGTCATCTGAGTAGCATCTTTGGGACAACCATGACCTGGATGATTGAGAATCTCCATCCTAAAGCAATGCACTTTAAGATGAACACCCTTTGAATGATGTGGGAGGATGAACAGATTTCCAGAAAAATTGCAGACTGCAGGAACTATTTGAACTTCAGTTTGGGATGCAGACAACATAGCTTCTTCCCCAACAGCCACTTTTCGTTAGCAGGGTCAAAGGGAGTGGGTGCATTATACACGACGGCCATCCTGTCGGTTCGGTGCGTCGGCTTTTGAAAAGAGATGGCCGGGCTGGATTTCCTTCCGATGAGGTCCCTTCGTTGGCTCGATTCGTTCAGTTTGTTCGTGCCAACCTCAGCATCCCATCCTCTTCGCCAATGTTAGATGGGTAAAGGAGGAGGCAGAGACAAGCGAGTGACAACAGGTCTTTTTATTAGAGTGAGACTTCAGCAAGGAGCACCGGACAAAGGTTTTATCCTTACCTGGCTGAGCCATCAGCCAATCAGATTTGAATGTTTTCCTGCCGGATGTTTCCCCCAATAGGATCGTACATAACACTTATCTTCAAAAGTGAAGGGGCACAGAGCAGAAAACACCTTGCAGAAGGCTCCACACCCAGAACATAGATAAACCTTCAAGTGGCCTCAACGACTCTCTAAAAGGATGCAAATGACCAGCTGTCTGCAAGGAGTATAAATCCTTCCATTCTCCCACCATTCAATCAGAGATGAAGAAGCTTCTTGGATGAGAAGCAAAATATCTTCAAAGACAAACAAGAAAGTTCAGTGGCCCCTTGAAAAAGCACTTTTGGGACAACCATGACCTGGATGACTGAGAATCTCCATAGACATTTGGACACTTGATGAAAAATGTTTTTTGCTTCAGTTCAACACCCTCATTTCTCCTGGCAGCTGCTACTGTTCCTGTGTGTCCCAGCTGGTGCTTATTTCTCCTGGTTATCACCCAACCAGAAACATAAATAATTAACTCTATTATTACTTAATAGAGAGTTCTGATTACGTACTGATGCTGATGAATGCAACTAGGAGAAAATGAAGGAATATCCAACTCAATACAAGGGCTTCTTATGGCAAAGAAAATCCAAAACTCTCTATTTCAAATAGCAATAGTAATAGGACTCAGACTTATACACCGCTTCACAGGCCCAATCAGGGCCCCGAAATTCAACATCTCCAAGGAAGCCAAGAACTGATAAACTCCAATATCGGCAGAAGAAAACTCCTTCCTGATTTGCAATGCTAAGTACGGCTTCTCTCAGTTCATAAAGCAGTCTTATCCACGGGTGGAATCTACATACCTTCCTTACTGGTTCGGAAGTGCACACGCTATGTGCACGCTTGCTTTGCTTGCACACATGTGAATCAAATGCACATGCAGACTGTTCTGTTTCCCTCCCCCCAATACTCCCAGCAAAGAGTCAGTCAGAGGCCTTCTTTTCTCCTTTTATTTACATAGATATATGTCTTGGCCACGTCTACCCACGGGCCTGCCAAGTTTCTGGAGATAATGAGGAAATTATAGATAAGGCCAGAATTACTCACAAATATATTCTTCCCTCCATTGAGACAGTTAGCCCACGCCAATTCATTGCTTTGTCCAAGACAAAAAACCAGGAAGTCCCGCCTCCTATTTATAGTCTCTGCAGATGTCACTGCATGACAATTATGACTTGGCTTTCCCCCAACACTCCTTCTGCTGCGCACGCCGATCACGCCTGCGCAGCCTTGCATCACTCCAAAACTGTTCTTGGGGCGTTGCCAAATCAGAAGAAGGCTCCAGGGAATCAGGTCTTGCCGGTCCCTCCTCCTCCCTTTGAGTGGGTGCCAGGGAGGGAAAGGGCTCAAGAGAAGCAGGGCTTGCCAGGTCTTCTCCCTCACTTTCTGAATCATCCGAGTCCAGGAGTCCGGGTCCAGGAACCTGGGTCACAACACAGACCTTCTGCGCATGCGTAAAACCTTCTATGCTTGCTCAAAACCTTCTGTTCATGAGCAGAAGGTAAAAAAACACATTAAAGGTAAAGGTTCCCTAGAGTCCCTAGAGTCGTCAACGACTAGCACGTATGTGCGAGGGGAACCTTTACCTTTAAAGGTTCCCCTCGCACATATGTGCTAGTTGTTGCTGACTCTAGGGGGCAATGCTCATCTCTGTTTCAAAGCCGAAGAGCCAGCACTGTCCGAATACGTCTCCGTGGTCATGTGGCTGGCATGTCTCAACGCCAAAGGCACACAGAACACGGTTACCTTCCCACCAAAGGTGATCCCTATTTTTTCTACTTGCATTTTTACGTGCTTTCGAAACTGCTAGGTTGGCAGAAGCTGGGACAAGTCACGGGAGCTCAACCTGTTACACGGCAGCACTAGGGATTCAAACCGCTGAGCTGCCGACCTTTCGATCGACAAGCACAACATCCTAGCCCCTGAGCCACTGTGTCCCAAACACATTACTTCGAAGTAATGACATCTGGGCAGGTGGGCAGAGCTTTGCTCAAACATTGCTACCGGATCGCCAAACTACCGTCATGATTGCTACCAGATCACGCGATCAGGTCCAATCCGGGAGCATTTCACCCCTGGTCTTATCCTAGTATGATTTGATTGTTTATGTGTACCCTATGACTATCACTAAGTGTTGTACTTTATGATTCTTGATGAATGTATCTTTTCTTTTGATGCACACTGAGAGCATATGCACCAAAGACAAATTCCATGTGTGTCCAATCATATTTGGCCCATAAAGAACACCTATTCCTTTCTATTCTATTCTATTCTGTTCTGTTCTGTTCTGTTCTGTTCTGTTCTGTTCTGTTCTGTTCTGTTCTATTCTATTCTCCATTTGAACAATAAAACTAGAAGGTCCATAACAGGGAAAGAAATACTAGCTGTGTATCCCATAATCCCCCCTCCCCAAACTCCCACACCCACAAAGGCACTATTTCCTATGGATCTTTTAACTTTTTCTTCTAAGCTGTTTGTCTTTTTTTTTTTAAATGGCATACTGTCTTAGCAACGGCAGTTCTTCCAACGTATGAAAAGTTCCGCATGAGACGCCCTTAAATAGCAATAGCATTTAGACTTATATACCGCTTTACAGTGCTTTACAGACCTCTCTAAGCAGTTTACAAAGTCAGCGTAGTGCCCCTAACAATCTGGCTCCTCATTTTACCAACCTCAGAAGGATGGAAGGCTGAGTTAATGAACTTACTGTTCCAATGTAAAATATTGTAAAATGTTTTTCATTGTAAGATTAGATTCCAGCTTCGCAATTCTACCCCATTTTTTTTAAATGAATTTTGAAACTGAACCCATTGGGCTTGGGGCTTCGGAGAATCTGGGGCTTAAACTCACCAAGACCCTCCCTCTCTATAATAAATCGAAGACTCCCGTGCAGGAGAATTGGCTAGCCTGCAGGAAAAAGCAAACTAGGTAAGAAAAGGGTTAAAACCACTGCAGAGCTATTAGAAATTGGTGGCACAGGGTATTGTATTGCAATTAATTAATTTGAGGAATGAATATAAGAAACAATCATAAAGATAAGAAATTTTCCCACTAAGAACATTTATGGCTTTGTTCAGATCACGCTTTGACATTTAAAGTCAGTACTACTTTCTGGGATTTAATCAGCAAAGGTACGAGGGTCTAAAATATTTTTATGCTAATGCACCATATAACTTGGCCATATTTTATGCTAATATATCTTAGCTGGTGAGTGACATATCTCTGACATTTTTATTACACTTATCCGGTGTTCCAAACTCCTAAGACCATTTATTGTAATATAACTTTCCTCAACCTGCTATCTTTTAAACGGGATAAGATTGTAGCTTCTGGCATCTTTAACCAGGTTGGCAAAATTTGCCTGGGAATTCTAGTCGATTGTACACCTGACCTGACACAATAAAACAGAACACAATAAGCATCCCATTGAGAAACCCACTGTGATTTGTTTGGCTTGCTTAATCTATAGTTGCCTGCTACAGCATCCTGTAATTCCAAGTGTTTATTTGTAAACCAGCCTTTCCATTTAAAAAAATGGAAATCTGGTGGAAATATTCAAGAATAGTTGAAACAGAGCAATCGTCATCATTTAACAACCCAATAATCCAGTGGTGGGTTCTAACCGGTGTTATCACCGGTTCACTTCGCACACGCACTTTGTGTGTGATCGTCATGCGCATGCACACTTGTGCTTTGCGCAAGCGCATTGTCTGGCTGAACAGCTGAGGCATGACAATCCGCTCTGCCGTGCCTTTCAGCTGGGCTAAAAACGGAGGAATAAAGGTAGGTATAGAGCAGGGACAGGCGGGAGGCCCCAGATGATGGTTGGAGCGAACCGGCTTGCTGTCACTTCAACATCTCTGCTACCGGCTCTCCCGAACCGGGGAGAACCAGTAGCAACTCACCACTGCTATAGTTCCTTGTGGGTTGGAGTTGGGGCAACTGAATGAAGCTAGCAGAGTGTTTAAAATGGCCAGATGCCCTTTCTATCACCAATGCGAAGCTTTGTTCAGCAGATATATTCTCATTGTGTCCAGAGAGAGAAATATCTTGCCTCTACACAGGATTGAACTCACAGCCTCCTGATTGTGGGGTGAGAGCTTCACCTCCAGGCCACTGCATTACTCTTGAAACAGGGCGATGTCAGGAATGAATAAACTATTCAGTTTTCATTAGCCCAAAACTGTGAGCACCATGGCTGCAAAGCAAGAAATCCAATAGGACAAGTTGAGGAGTCCAGGAATCCAAAGAGCAAGGCAAGTGTCCAGAATTCTGGAAAGAATGCAAGGAATTCAGGAAAGTTCAAACAATGGCACTCAACACTCCATGAATTCAGTGTTTGTTCCTGACAAATGCCCCTCCCCAAAGCATCTCCTTAAGTCTCAGTCCCCTAGTGAGTCTTGTGAAGAGGGACAGGGCACTCGCCTCCCAAGCAGAATAGAACAGAACAGAACGGAACAGAACAGAACGGAGCGGAACGGAACGGAACGGAACGGAACGGAATGGAATGGAATGGAATGGAATGGAATAGAATTTATTGGCCAAGTGTGATTGGACACACAAGGAATTTGTCTTGGTGCATATGCTCTTCACATAAAAGAAAAGAAAGGGGAAAAAAATACCTTCATCAAAGGTACAACATTTACAACACAAATGATGGTCATAGGTTGCAATTTAACCCTTAGTGATACAACAAAAAGTTATAGTCATACAGTCATAAGTGGAAAGAGATGGGTGATGAAAATGATGAGAAGATTAATAGTAGTGTAGATTTAGTAAAGAGTTTGACATTGTTGCCAGGTCAGTCTGTGCTGTTCTCGCCTTCCCTCCACCCTTCATGCTCAAGGATCAGGAGGGGGTGGTCCTTGCTCATCGCCTGAACTCTGTCTCTCATGTTCACTGCTTAGCTTCTCTTGGTCATCCTGCCTATGTTCCTTCCTGCCTACAAGCCATCCCAATCCTGAGGGGCCTTGGCCTGTTCCTCCCCATTTTCCTTCAAAGCTGACGAAGCCACCCCCTTGATCTCCATCATCTCCAGTTCCAGCTCATCTCCCTTGCCCCCACAGATTCAGGCTCTGATGTGGGAATGACACAGTTACTTGAGATCTCAATAGGTCCAATTGGTTTGGTACCAAAATGTCTCATTTTTCCTGCATACGACTCCACTTATAACTCATACATATCCTTTCCCCAAATCAGGGGTCCTATTCAGCAGGTTCTGACAGGTTCTGGAGAACCGGTAGAGGAAATTTTGAGTAGTTTGGAGAACCGGCAAATACCACCTCTGCCTGACCCCAGAGTGGGGCAGGAATGGGGATATTGCAGTATCCTTCCCCTAGAGTGTGATGGGAATGGAAATTTTGTAATATTCTTTCCCTGGAGTGGGGAGGGAATGGGGATTTTGCAGTATCCTTCTCCTGGAGTGGGGTGGGAATGGAGATTTAGCAATATTCTTTCCCTGGAGTGGGGATGGAATGGAGATTTAGCAATATTCTTTCCCTGGAGTGGGGAGGGAATGGGGATTTTGCAGTATCCTTCCCCTGGAGTGGGTGGGAATGGAGATTTTGCAATATTCTTTCCCTGGAGTGGGGAGGGAATGGGGATTTTGCAGTATCCTTCCCCTGGAGTGGGTGGGAATATAGATTTTGCAGTATTCTTTTGCTGGAGTGGGGAGGGAATGGGGATTTTGCAGTATCCTTCCCCTGCCACACCCACCAAGCCACACCATGCCCACCAAGCCACGCCCACAGAACCGGTAGTAAAAAAAAATGAATTACACCACTGCCCCAAATGCACCTAAGATAAAATAGATGATTGCTTAGGACGATGTGCTCTCTCTTACCTGGTTCAAATAATACAGATGCAAACAATGGCTGCAAACGCATACCTGCATCTCCTTTCAAAAAAACAAAAAACAATATCTGTAGTGACTCTGAAGAACTGCATCCCAAGTTGATAGTCCATTTATAATAACACAACCAATCTATAATTAACCCTACAAGGAAGTCAGGGTTTTTTAAAAGTTAATGAGGTGGCTCCTAGCTTAATTTGGGTTCAGCATGAAATTGGTAGCTCAGGTTATATATGACAAATGGCACAGGACGAGGTCTTTTAATGAAGTACCATGAACTCCTTGGAGCATAATCAATTCCCCTTTGAACGGTTCTGTAGAGCAAACACAACTGCAAGCAATGTGTAGATCATCGTGGGTAATAACAAGAGTCAATAGTGCTGTATTTAGCCAAGCCAAGGTTGTTGTGATCAAGCCTTCGCAGAAGCAAGAAACCTGACTCTCCACAAAGGAAAACCCCTCTTTATTGGGAATTAACTTTGGGAATGAACTGCATTCGGAGACGACTTCCGGTATCCAGCGGCAACGGACGTCTGGAAGGTTTCTCCTGCCTCCAGCGCCCGAATCCGGCCGCCGCCGAGGCCCTCAGGGGCCAGGTGGTCCGAAAGGGCACCTGCCGACGGACGGCTCGCCAGGGTCTCCCAGCCGATATACAGGACTGTGGGGACCGATGCTGGCGCGTCCTAGGCTTGGCGGGGTTCGAGGCCACAGGCCGCGCCATTATTTTGGTCGTCGCCTGGGCGCTGTGCCCGTGATACCGGGGCATTGGATTTATAACTGCAGCAGCCTGGTGGTGAACAGGGCACGGAGAAGAATTGAGGAGGAGAAGGAAGGAATATCGGTGGCGTGGTGGAGTGCTCCGGAGTGCGGGGGTTTTCTCCCCTGCGGTTGGAAGGAGCACGAGTTATTCTGGAGAGAGGAGAACTTAAAATAAGAAGATTACCGGTTTTGTGGAGCTCTGGAGAGAAGAGGTGATGGAGAAATTTAGGAGGGAAGGTTTGAGGCCCCCCCTCCTTCTGGGGAACAGTGGGGGCGGGCAGGTTCCCCCCTCCCTATGAGAATTTTTATGACATCACTTCCCTTGACTTCCTGGTTGACTAACTGTACTCTGGACTCGTTGCTCCTGTGAGTGCCCCCTGGTGGATCCGGAGGAAATTACAAGGATACTGTGCTTGCCTGAGGATTTTGAATACTTTTTTTTTCAAATGGCAAAAGGTCAGAGACCAACTGCTGGAGAGATGGAGAGAATTCTGGAAAAGTTATCCAATATGGACAAGAAATTGGATGATTTGCAAAGAGGCCAAACGGAAATAAGAGCAGAAATTGTGACTATCCAAAAGGATTTAAAGGATACTCAACAAGTCTCAGCAGAAAACAAGCAGAAAGTGGAAGGTCTGGAGGGTGATATGCGGGCAGTGCAGAAAAGAGAGGAGACGACAGGCAATGCTGTGCTTGGACTACAGATGGATAAAATGTCTTATTTCCTTAGGTTTCAAAATTTGGAAGAAGTGGACCAAGAAGATTTGAGAGATGTTGTGACTAAATTGTTGGGAGAATTTCTTGGGAGAGGTGTTGATTTCATGAATTGGGATGTGGATCGAGTTTATAGAGTTAATTCGCAATATGCACGCACGCATGCAGTTCCCAGAGAGGTTCATGTCAAATTTGTGAGAAGAGAGACGAGATGAAATTTTAGAAAACATAGGAGTGGGGCACTGATTTACAGGGGCAGGAGATAGCCATTCTGAGGCAGATTCCCAGACAGGTACGTGAAAAAAGAAAGAAATATTATTTTTTGTCAAGCAAATTGTACCAGAAGGGAGTGGGCTTCAGATGGCTGATGCCAGAGGGATTGATGATTTTCCGGGAGGGCATTACGAAAAAAATCAGTACAATTGTGGAGGCTACGGCCTATGTGGAGGAACACAAAGCCTTCCTGGAATCAGATGATCCAGGAATTGAAGAAGGGGAGGTTATAGATCATGGGGCTGAAGCGGCTGCCGCTGTTGTGGCCCTGGAGTTGGGTCAGGCTGAACCCAGAGTTCTGAGATCCAAAACTAGGAAGTGATAAAGATATTTGGGATTGTGTTGGTTTTCCTTATTCTCTTTTGTACGATATTCTGATTATTCTTGACTCTTCTTTATTACGTATTTAAAATTTGCAAACTTAGTTACTTCGTGTCACCTGCTTGCCTTATGGCTGTTGTATGTGTTAAAAAATTTGAGTAAAATTCTTATTTTAGATAAGAAAAATGAAAATTTACCATACCTGATATGTATTTGTATAAACCTTTTTTGACTAATAAAAACTTTTTGAATATCGGGAATGAACTGCATTCACCAACAGAAAGTCCAGGCAAGAGTCCTGCAAGAGGTTAAGGTAAGGTAAGGGTAAAGGTTCCCGTCACACATACTTCTACTCGTTGCCGACTCTAGAGGGCGGTGCTCATCTCCGTTTCAAAGCCGAAGAGCCAGCGCTGTCCAAAGACATCTCCGTGGTCATGTGGCTGGCATGACTCAACGCCAAAGGCGCACGGAACGCTCTTACCTTCCCACCAAAGGTGGTCCCTATTTTTTCTACTTGCATTTTTACGTGCTTTCAAAACTGCTAGGTTGGCAGAAACTGGGACAAGTAACAGGAGCTCACCCCGTTACACGGCAGCACTATGGATTCAAACTGCCGAGCTGCCAATCTTTCGATCGACAAGCTCAACGTCCTAGCCCCTGAGCCACTGCGTCCCTACTTGCAAGAGGTTAGCAATAGCAATAGCACTTAGACTTATTTACCACTTCACAATACTTTTACAGCCCTCTCTAAGCGGTTTACAGAGTCAGCCTCTTGCCCCCAATAATCTGGGTCCTTTACCGACTTTGGAAGGAAGGATGGAAGGCTGAGTCAACCTTGAGCCTGGTGAGATTTGATCTGCCAAACTGCTGGCAGCTGGTGCTGCACTCTAACGCTGTGCCACCATGGCTCTTAACTGAAGGCACATTGTTAACTGAAACAATAGTCCTTATCAGCTTATTATGATAAATACAAGACCGTAAGCTCCCATCTGGGGGGCTGAAAGTTAAATCAGTTCAAACAGAGAAATAGACCAGGGGTAGTCAACCTTTTTATACCTACCGCTCACTTTTGTATCTCTGTTAGTAGTAAAATTTTCTAACCACCAACTGGTTCCACAGTAATGCGCCGTGTATCGTCGTCTGTGCATCCCTCTCACGCATTGTGGATTGGGGTTGGGGGGGTGCCGGTTACCAGCTCTGCTTGTCTGTTACAGCTGGGTGGTGTGGGGGGAGATGTGCAAGCTATTCTGCGGTCGCACTATAGCGCCATTTAGTTTCACTTACGTAACACGAACTAAACTTATGCACAGGCAATACAAATAGTATATTTTCAGAAATTTAAATTGTCATGGGGAATTTTATGAAAACCTAATGAAAATGTTTTTAAATAATGCTATATTTTTTTTAAAAAAAAGTCAATTAAATTAATAAAAAGGAAAGTGCTTCAGTATCGGACAAAACCCCTACCGCCCACCATGAAAGCTGGAACACCCACTAGTGGGCGGTAAGGACCAGGTTGACTACCATTGAAATAGACAAACCTCAGTTCTGGCAAGGCAGCCTTTGTTGCACGAAACACACAAGGAACAAACTTTCCAGAAATGTGAACTGCTCCCCTTTCCTCCTATTTATTCCCCAGCCAGGGAGGAGACAGTCGGCATCCCCATTTATTTTGCTACCCGAGCCAGCTCATTGTTCTCCTTTGTTCACCTCTCCTATCTACTCTGCGCATACATGCATCTGGAACAGGCCCCAGCTGTTCCTCCTCCTCACTCATCTCTGACTCCGAAGGCAGCTGCTCTGTGGCTGGGAAATGCTGGGCTGCCCTGGCTCTAATTCTGTGTCCAACACTGAGCGTTTATTAGAACCTTCCCCAGGCTCCAGAACTGGCCTAAGTTCTTCCCCAACCTCCTCATTGTCTGAGTCTGCCACCAGCTCTGCTGACAGCTGGTGGGCCATAACAAAGGTGTCCTAATAGGTGATGGAGAAATGGATACAGATAATGGTAGTCTTGCTAGCTGGGCCTGTCTTACCTGCTGCTGTTTTTATTTATTTTTTTAATCAATCTGATCATACTTCCCTTGGGAAGCTTTTCAGAGAAGGAAGGTGGCAACCATAATAATTTTAGTAGGCAATTCATTTCCAAAAATAATGAGCAAATAGAATAGAATAACAAGAGTTGGAAGGGACCTTGGAGGTCTTCTAGTCCAACCCCTTGCTTAGGCAAGAAAACCTACACCACTTCAGACTAATGGTTATCCAACATCTTCTTAAAAAATTCCAGTGTTGGAGCATTCACAACTTCTGGAGGCAAGTTCCATTGATTAATTGTTCTAACTGTCAGGAAATTTCTCCTTAGTTCTAAGTTGCTTCTTTCCTTGATGAGTTTCCACCCATTGCTTCTTGTTCTACCCTCAGGTGCTTTGGAGAATAGTTTGACTCCCTCTTCTTTGTGGCAACCCCTGAGATATTGGAACACTGCTATCATGTCTCCCCTAGTCCTTCTTTTCATTAAACTAGACATACCAAGTTCCTGCAACCGTTCTTCATATGTTTTAGCCTCCAGTCCCCTAATCATCTTTGTTGCTCTTCTCTGCACTCTTTCTAGAGTCTCAACATCTTTTTTACATCGTGGCGACCAAAACTGAATGCAGTATTCCAAGTGTGGCCTTACCAAGGCATAATAAAGTGGTATTAACACTTCAAGTGATCTTGATTCTGTCCCTCTGTTTATGCAGCCCAGAACTGTATTGGCTTTTTTGGCAGCTGCTGCACACTGCTGGCTCATATCTAAATGGTTGTCCACTAGGACTCCAAGATCCCTCTCACAGTTACTACTATTGAGCAAGGTACCGCATATATGGTACCTGTGCATTTTGGTTTTTTTGGCCTAAATGTAGAACCTTACTTTTTTCACTGTTGAATTTCATTTTGGTGTCTGGTGATCAGGGTGGGATTCAAAAATTTTAGCAACCGGTTCTCTGCACTGTTGCTGGGTGGGCATGGCACTGTTGCTGGGTGGGCATGGCCTACTCAACCTCCTATAACATGGTAGGGGGTGTTTTCACTCTCCCCAGGCTATGGAGGTTTTCCTTGAGCCTCTAGGAGGGTGGAAATGGCCTTCCCTGGGCTCTGGAGGCCAAAAATGGGCCCATTTCCAGACTTCTGATAGGCCCGTTTTTTGCCCTCCCCAGGCTCCAGAGGTTTTCCTCAAGCCTCTGGGAGGGTGAAAACATCCTCTCCCGGGTTCCAGAGGCCTTCCAGAGGCCGGAAATGGGCCCATTTCTGGACTTCCAGTATTTCCGGTAGGCCTGTTTTTCACCCTCTCAGAGCCTCTGTGCAGGCCCTGAACTTACTGGCATCCAAAAAAGACCATGTGGAGACTCCTGGGAGGGGAGGAGACAAGTGGGTGGGGCCAGCCAGTCCTAGAAAGTAGCAGTTTGGTGAACCAGATATAAATTAGCACCCGGATTCTCCCGAACCGGTTGGAACCAGCTAAATCCCACCCTTGCTGGTAATCATCAGGAAGTGAAGGGAGAATTAAAAATGCCAAGATTTCACAATCAGAATCATGACCGCTATGGACAGGACATCAGGCTTTATTCAGCCTATCCAAAACTTTTTTTTCACCTTTCTTCCATTCACTGGGGAATGAGTGAAAGCCAGAAAATTCTTACAAAGGCAGTCTCTTGTCTCAGGCACAGATGGAAGTTACATCACCACTCCTCTGATGCAGCTAATTTTGGAGGGAGAGGTTCAGTTTAACCTTAGACAATAACTAACTGAGCCTAAAATCAAACTCTTTCTCAGTTAATTAGATGGGTCAAATGATCTGGAGAGTTTATGGGATCCATTGTGCACTCAACCAAAACATGAAAAAAGGACCAGTCACGGTGGATGTCTGCAGGGGAAGTCTATGCATGCATGACTAGGTGTCTGGAGGCAATTATGTAATGAATTCTAGAACAAGTTGTTGGTGCCTTTTTGCATTCTAAATATCTGGTTGGAAATAGGCCTGGTGCCCCTCTACCATTCCTATTTTTTTTTCATATTAAAGGTAAAGGTTCCCCTCACACATACATGCTAGTCGTTGCTGACTCTAGGGGGCGGTGCTCATCTCCGTTTCAAAGCCGAAGAGCCAGCGCTGTCCGAAGATGTCTCCGTGGTCATGACTCAACGCCAAAGGTGCACGGAACGTTGTTACCTTCCCACCAAAGGTGGTCCCTATTTTTTCTACTTGCATTTTTACGTGCTTTCGAAACTGCTAGGTTGGCAGAAGCTGGGACAAGTAACGGGAGCTCACCCCATTACACGGCAGCACTAGGGATTCGAACCGCTGAGCTGCCAACCTTTCGATCAACAAGCTCAACGTCCTAGCCCCTGAGCCACCACGTCCCTTTTTCATATTACGCGTCCCTAAATTACTAGCAAATGAGACATTAAATAGATGTAAACCCCACTGAATACATTTGAGCTTCTTTCTCTGCAGACACTCATCCAATTGGATTGTAAGCATCCCTTCCTCAAAAAAATAATTCACATCAAGATGTCTATAGAGATTCTCAGTCATCCAGGTCATGGTTGTTCCAAAGATGCTTTTTCAAGAAGCAACTGGACTTTCTGTTTTTGTTTTTTTTTTCCTTTAAAGACATTTCATTTCTCATCCAAGAAGCTTCTTCAGCTCTGACTGGATGGTGAGGAATGGAAAGATTTAGCGGTTCCAAGAAGGCTGCACACCCATTTGCCCTACTCAACAACCCTGAGGACAAAGATAAACCTCCAAGTTGTCTCAATGACTCTCTAGAAGAATGCAAATGACCAGCTGTCTGCAAGGATTATAAATCGTGGGTGAAATCCAGCAGGTTCTGACAGGTTCTGGAGAACCAGTAGTAAAAATTTTGAGCAGTTCGGAGAACCGGTAGTGGAAAGTTTGGAGAACTGGCAAATACCACCTCTTGCTGGCCCCAGAGTGGGGTGGGAATGGACATTTTGCAGTATCTTTCCCCCCCAGGAGGAGGAATGAATGGGGATTTTGCAGTATCCTTCTCCTGGAGTGGGGTGCGAATGGAGATTTTGCAGTATCTTTCCCCTGTCACCCCCACCAAGCCACGCCCACCAAGCCACACCACACCCACCAAGCCACACCCACAGAACCGGTAGTAAAAAAAAAATGTATTTCACCACTGGTATAAATCCTTCCATTCTTCACCATCCAGTCAGAGCTGAAGAAGCTTCTTAGATGAGAATCAAAACTTCTTCAAAGAAAAACCAGAAACTCCAGTTGCCTTTTGAAAATTGCATCAAGATCTGCATTTGTCTTCCACGAAGCCACAAGAGCTAAGGGCTTAGCTGGAGGCTTCAGTTCTGGATTTAGAGGACTTATTTCTGACGGCAAAGAATGACCTGAAAAGAAAAGACATTTATTTTTTATTTATTATTTAGATTTTTATACCGTCCTTCTCCCGAAGGACTCAGGGTGGTGTACAGCCAGATTAAAACAGAACAATATACAAATTAAAACCATAGTTAAAATAACGTATTCTATAAATGGCCGAAAATTAAAACCGTCAAATTTGACCCGTAAATAAAATACACCAGTTAAAATTATTAAAATTTAAAAATTTAAAAAATTTAGGATATTAAAAATTAAGCCAGTCCCGCTTGAATAAACAAGTACGTTTTGAATTCACGGCGAAAGGTCCGAAGGTCAGGTAATTGATGCAAACCAGGGGGAAGTTCGTTCCAGAGGGTAGGTGCTCCAACAGAGAAGGCCCTTCCCCCGGGGGCCGCCAACCGACATTGCTTGGCGGACGGCACCCTGAGAAGACCCTCTCTGTGTGAGCGTACGGGTCGGTGGGAGGCATAAGGTAACAACAGGCGGTCCCGTAAGTATCGCAAGTCCAAGCTGTGGAGTTTGGATTCTCAGTGTAATAAGTAGCGTATTTATTGTCGTTCTGGAGTTTGTCAACAAAAGCACTTCGGATCAGGAGCGGGGAGAGGGGGGAGTTCTATCACAGAGGAAAAACTTTGGCAATAAAAAGAGAGATGTGCAGCCTCAGAGATAGACTAGTAATTAAATATTGATTGCTTTATCTGGCACATGCGTATAATTCTAAACAAATGCAAAACTGCTTTGCAAATGTCTTACGCGTGGATTTTATTTGCTCATTTATTTGTGGTAAACACAGACATGCAAACAAGACTGCGAGGGCATTCATTTTCCGGATTACAAAAAAAAAATATGACAGGTGGCTTCTACCACCAATCTCCTTCAAATTCAATCAATACCATCTAGTATAGACAGTCCATTCTAAGAATGACAAGATTAGGCAAAGCTCGGCTATTTATTTTTATTTATTTTTATATAAAAATAAGCTTCTGCTTGGGGGCGTTTTTTCCGAAGCTCTGTTTGGGGGCTTCTTTTCTGAAGCTTCATTTCTGATGTTTTTTTCAGCCTCTGAAACCTCCATTTGAGAAGCTGGGCAGGTGTTGTGCCTAGTCCACCCTCCTCTCCTCCCGTCTACACCCGGGCCTGCTATCAGACTCAGAGTCTGATAA
The DNA here is from genome assembly GCF_028640845.1 of Ahaetulla prasina. Lineage (NCBI taxonomy): Eukaryota > Metazoa > Chordata > Lepidosauria > Squamata > Colubridae > Ahaetulla > Ahaetulla prasina. Next base: position 129,693,077 of record NC_080543.1, read on the forward strand.
TGAAGATGAAGGGCCTGTCACGCCTCCAGCCCCCGGCCCTGGCCCCATGCCCAGACAGGATGTCAGGAATGAACAAACAAACCTCACTCATATGGCGTGTGTTCCTTTGGCTCAGCCATCAGAGGAAGTCAGCCACGGATTGGAATTACTCCTTTTGACCCCTCCCTTTCTCAAATAGCAGAAGACAATTCAAAGTAGGAGAATCCTCGCTTCCGGAGATCTGAGAGGCGACGCCAGCAGAAGGAAGGGAGGGGCAGGCCTGGATAAATGCTGAGTCATGGAGCCACACCCCACAGCCTATATAAAGGACCTGCTTTTGGCATTCCAACTTTGAGTCAAGCAAAGTCTCATCTAGTTTGCTGAAGTCACAACTTGGACTCCTGCCTGCCCTGAGAAATCTCGGAGGAATTTGGCAAAGCTGCAGAGGCTTCGTTGCCACGCTTGATACGGACTTCCTAGACCCGGTTGTCGGAGGGGGAGGGGGACACAACAGCAGGGCTACATTCGGAGTATAAGATGCATCCAGATTTTCACCTTCTTTTTTGGGAGAGAAAAGGTGCGTCTTATACACCAAAAAATACGGTAATAAACAGAACCGCGTAGAACTTGCACATGATAATATGCAACTCTACTTCTTGTCCAAAGCTTTTTAGCTAAACATATATCTTTCCCTCCAGTATAGTTTGTCTCTGAGTTATATTGCTAACTTTCAAATAAAAACATTTATATATTCGGGACAATAAAAATGTTACGTTCGCAATCCTCAGAATTTCCTAAAATTACACAACTCACTGAGACAGCTTACATCCCATCAAGGTGCAGAATTGAACTGTTGATAAGTAACCCTCTTGGGCGGAATTACGTGTGCCAATTTAAGGTCAGGTGTAAAAACAAAGGAAGTGGGAAATGACATGTAAGGGTGCATTTTTTTTTATTTTTTTTTGCTCTGTGTTCTTTCCATCTGTAATATTGTCACCCAGTCTGCACTGGCATTTTGTCATAATCCCCAAGGAGTAATAATGTTGCCTGAGGATGAGACTGAATCACTGGTGATCTTCCTGCTGCTAGTGACCTATAGATGACATTTGGTACCCAATTAATTAGACCTACTTCTTTTGAAGGAAATGACATACCATGCATAATTAGAATAGGCATCAAAGTTAGAATCATTGTCTCATTATTCCAATGAAACCACCCTGTGGCACTTAATGGTGGTTTTGCAATATCCCCCACAATGATTCTACTCTCATTGTAGTATTAGAGACCCACCTCAGAAGCCGATTCCACTGACAAGCGAATAAACAACTTAAAGGGGGAAAAAATCCTTACATGAATCCAGGAAATCACCAGGAATCTATCCCGACTCAAAGATTTCACATTAGCAGTTTCTTTAAGGAGGAGCTTCATCTAGCAAAATTTAATCAATACCTAAAAATAAAATAAATAATAATCAATAAGTTGGATAGATACAATAATAAATTAAAAGAAAACCAACCAACGAAAACTCCATCAGATTTCTAGGTATCTACTGTAGGTTTCTCTGTCCTTGGGTGGGTTGATAATGGAATGGTTGGCTGGGTTGTTGTTTTTTTAATTAATTTTAATTTTAAATTTATTTATTTTTTAAAAAAATTCTGCTGTCAAGGATTCCAGAATATAGCACCTTTTCATTTCAAGAGAAAGAATCAGGGCTCTGTAACCGTTTCAGTCCTCACACGTATAATTGATATGAGAATGGGAGGAATGCAGAGGTGGGATTTACATACTCTAGCAACGGTTCACCCAGCGCCGGAAATGTGACCACGCGCGCATGCGTGCGTTGTCACAAAACACAGCAATTCGCTCGCGTGCACCCTCCACACATGTGTGTGATGTCAAACGACATGGCAATTCGCTCGCTTGCGCCATCTGCACATGGGTGTAGCGTCAAAAACACAGCGATATAGAGTGGGATTGTGCCCAGTCGCCATTACCGGTTCGTCCAAATCGGTCCGAACCGGCTGAATACCACCTCTGAAGGAATGGAACCTGATTTCTTTAGCATTCTTCTGCTTTACTCATCATAAGAAGAATTTCTGAAAAGGAGCAGGTGCTATTAGCTTCTATTTTCAATCTGCTCTGTTCTTTTACCTGCCCTCAAGCTGCTGTATTAGTGATGCACAGGTGTTTATTAAGAAACAATTGAAAACACATTTTAAGATTTGCTGGATAAACACTCTCTCCCTCCCTCCCTCCCTCCCTCAATCTCTCTCTCTCTCTCTCTCTCTCTGTCTTTTCTCTCTCTCTGTCTCTCTTTCTCTGTTTTTGTCTCTATCTCTGTCTCTGTCTCTCTCTCTCTCTCCCCCTTAACATAAATACACACTTTGGTTTAAAGTTCTATTGATGTACAAATATACTCCCAAAAATTAGGGGGGGGGGATTATTCTGCAAAGTGAAAATTAACACCCAGACATGTCAGATAGTGCCAACCAGATAAAAATTGGCATTTAAAAAAAGAAAGAACCAAAAACAAACAAATAAAAAATACATTCGGCTTTGTGGTCAGTCAACTTACTTGCAGATTTCAAATGTTAATTCTCTGGTTCCTTGGTTTTTCCATAGAACCAGAGGGTCCACAGGAATGACTTGCAAATTACTTCTGCTGCTTTCAAAAATGAAAATATATGGGGGAAAAAATATGTGGTGCTAATATGTGGAAGCCCCTGAATATAATGAAGACCAGCTAAAAATTTACTGTTCTTAAGAACATGAGAATGACTGTACTGAAAAAAAACAAACTGAAAAAGAGCAAAAAGGAAAAGAAAAAAGGAAGAAAAAGATAGAAGAAATGTCCCTTTCATCATTAGCAAGTACAAACAACACTAACAATTTATCAATGTTTATCAATGTCACTCCATGGGAAGATGTTGTAAGGCCATAATTCATGCTAAAGGTTACCCAACTAAGTATTACCTCACATAGTGATAATTTTTGTATATCTCTTTTTTCTTTGGTGATAATTTTTGTCCATCTCGTTTTTTTCTACGTGTTTCACTTTTCTTCTTTATACTGTAACTGCTATTCTAATAGCAAACCCTTCATAAAAGTTAGTGCATTACATTCTTGATTAAATTACCTTTCCATTGATATATAATTTTATGGTACTAGTCCCCCCCAAAAAAAGTGGTGTTATTAGCTAGTTTTAGAAAATACACTTTTCCCAAAAGGTTGCCACAATTTTTGGCCACTACTGTAAGCTTGGGACCTCCGATTCAGCAAGCTGTGTTATCACATATTTTATCATTAGCAAGGCAAGCCTTGTTTTCTCTCTCAAAGCACCAGCACATATTTCCATTCATACCCCACCCTAAACCCATTCAATCCCAAATCTGTACTACCTACAGTAATTTCACCACTGGATTTAAGAAGTGGGAATGGGAATGGATTAAAGAAAGTTTTAAAAAACCTGGAGTTAAACACATGAGCGCATTGGTATGTAAATGTGGATATGTATTAATCAGTCAAGGGAGCATTGTAATGGATCTCTCTGACAAACTTGGAAACTTTTCCAGTCATAATAAAGCCTCAGTCTTTAAGCTCCTTAAATTTCATCGAAGCCAATGAGAACGTCACAGCTTAACAGGATTGGGGAATTGAGTCTGATGGCATTAAATGATGGCTTGGGGGCAGCTATTTGATGCTATGTTTTTTTCAGCAATGTGGACGTGTCCATAACTTTTTGCAGCTCTTCCTATTTCCTCCATCTACTGAATTTCCTTTTTCTTTGAAGATATATTTCCTTCTTTCTATCTATCTATCCATCCATCCATCCATCCATCCATCCATCCATCCATCCATCCATCCATCCATCCATCCATCCATCCATCCATCCATCTATCTATCTATCTATCTATCTATCTATCTATCTATCTATCTCATCTATCTATCTCTATCTCTATCTATCATCTATCTGTCTGTCTGTCTGTCTGTCTATATATCTATCTATCTATCTATCTATCTATCTATCTATCTATCTATCTATCTATCTATCTCATCTATCTATCTATCTCTATCTATCATCTATCTGTCTGTCTGTCTGTCTGTCTGTCTGTCTGTCTGTCTGTCTGTCTGTCTATCTATCTATCTATCTATCTATCTATCTATCTATCTATCTATCTCTATCTATATCTATCATCTGTCTGTCTGTCTGTCTGTCTGTCTGTCTGTCTGTCTGTCTGTCTCTGTCTATCTATCTATCTATCTATCTATCTATCTATCTATCTATCTATCTATCTATCTATCTATCTACAGTGGTGGAATTCAAATTAATTTACTACTGGTTCTATGGGCATGGCTTGGTGGGCGTGGCAAGGGGAGGGTAGTGAAAAATCCACATTCCCTCCCCACTCCTGGTGGGGGGGGAAAGAATATTGCAAAAACTCTATTCCCTCCCCACTCCTGGGGGGGAAGGATATTTCAAAAACTCCATTCCCTCCCCACTCCTGGGGGGGAAGGATATTGCAAACACTCCATTACCTTCCCACTCCTGGGGGAAGGATCCTGCAAAATCTCCATCCCCACCCACTCTGGGGCCAGCCCGAGGTGGTATTTGCTGGTTCTCCGAACTACTCAAAATTTCCGCTACCGGTTCTCCAGAACCTGCTGAATAGCACCCTCTGAGATAGATATACCCAGATAGCACAGGATATTTCAACTAGGTATTGTTGGTTACCTCTAATTGTCTACACTATATAAATGAGTGACTCAAAATAACAATAAGTATGAGTGCTACTATAGATTCCTGACCATGCTCCATGGTTAGCTGACTATAAGAATGTTTGAAATTTCCATTCTGATGAAAAGATTTTTCATTTTTTCAGCAACAAAAATTAATGCACACCCACAAACATAACTTATCAGTTTTACAGGTGCTTTTCTAAATTATATCCAAATTACACCTTTATTTTTAGTTATGTCACTGCATGTAATATCACCTGTAACTTAATTGACTAAACTTGTGCCTGAGAGAAATATGTGATCAGAATTTTCACCGAACCTACAAATCCACTAATATGGACTTTCCCGGCTGTTATGATTTGAATAACATCTGTTTGATGTTATTTGATGTTTGAATAAGTATACTGGTAATCTTGTCTTGTGCATTGATCATTCACACTTATTACAGTGATTACAAAGTAACTTTGCAACCAATCCTTCTATTTATAACCTTTGCATGTCTGAAAAGCAAAAGAAGGGGAAAGGAAAGGAAGTGACCTAGTGGTTAAGATGCTTGGTTTGTCAGCCCCAAAGTTTCGCAGTTTGAGACCCAGATAACGTATGGCAGGGTGAGTTCCTGTTCTTGCCCCAGCTCCTGCCAACCTAGCAGTTCAAAACTATGCACATGCAAGTAGACAAATAGGTACCACTTTGGTGGGGAGGTAACAGTGTTCTGTGCACTTCAATATATAATCATGCCGGCCACTTGACCAGGGATGGTATTCACTTACCTTCGCTAACGTTTCGCAAAAGTGAACAGGCGCGCCTTCCTCTGCGCATGCACAGGGCCTTCCGAGCATGCTCAGAGCATCAAAATCATGAATAAATGGGATGTGATTATGTCTGGGTGAGTGGGCGGAGCCTCCTGCAGCTGGATAGAACTGGCTGAATATTACCGCTGACCATGGAAGCATCTTCAGACAATGTTGGCTCCTTTGACCAGGAAATGGAAATGAGCGCTATCCTCTGGAGTTGGACATTACTGGTCTGGAGAAATATTTATCTTTTTTCTTACCTTATTAAAGCAAGGAAAACTGAAGTCAGATCAGAAGCACAGTTGTGGTTTCACTTAGAAACGAAGACTACTTTACTTCACTCTCAACCATACACGAGCACACAATAGATTTAAGCTTAATGTGAACTGCTCCAATCTTGATTGTAGAAAATATGACTTCTGTAACAGAGTTGTTAATGCTTGGAATAAACTTTTTTTTAATTTCTTTTTGTCACAACAGTATACACAAGCAATTGTCATAGATAAAACAACATATATTGAAGAATATATATATATATATATATATATATATATATATATATATATATATATGTATGTATGTATGTATGTATATATATGTAAAAAAATATGCATCAACTATATTAATTTGATACAATGAAGAGAACAATAGGACAGGAACGGTAGGCACTTTTGTGCTCTTATGCACGCCCCTTATAGTCCTCTTAGGAATGGGGTGAGGTCAATAGTAGACAGTTTTTGGTTGAAGATTTTGGGATTTTGAGTAGAGACTATGGAGTCAGGTAATGAGTTCCAAGCATTAACAACTCTGTTGCAGAAGTCATATTTTCTGCAATCAAGTTTGAAGCGGTTGACATTTAGCTTGAATCTATTTTTTGCTCTTGTAATATTGCGATTGAAGCTGAAGTAGTCTTTTATAGGAAGGATATTGCAATAGATGATTTTGTGTGTTAAACACAGGTCATGTCGAAGTCGACAGAGTTGTAAGTTTTCTAATCCCAGGATTTCAAGTCTGTTGGTATAAGGTATTTTGTTGTTTTCTTGACTACTTGACTCTGTGGTCTCTTCCCATAATCCCCAAAGCTTTAACCAAAGACTATCTACTATTGACCTCACCCCATTCCTAAGAGGTCTGTAAGGGGGGTGCATAAGAGCACCAGCGTGCCTACCGTCCCTCTCCTAATGTTCCCTTTGATTGTATCCAATTTGTATGGTTATTTCTTGCTCATATTTATATATACTGTTGTGTTTTGACAAACAAACAAACAAACAAACAAACAAACAAATAAATAAATAACTACTGGTTAACTACCAAGTCGCCAGTCCCAAGTGTGGTTGCCAAAGAAGGACTGTCTATATCTTGACTTTCCCATCTTGGATTTTGCCTATCTCTTTGAAAAAACTCTTGCTTTTGATCACAGATAGGCACTTCCTCAAATCGGAAATTTCCTATTTTAAGCAGGAAGAAGGCGGCATTGTTTTCACACCGCAGTACTTGAAAACAGCCTTGTGGCTAGTTTCGGAAGAACGTATGGAAATTTCCTCCAAGTTCTGGAGGCTTCTGATTTAGAAGGTGACAGGCCTTGAGTGGATTCATCACAAGAGATGAGTACAAAATACAGTCTGCTGTAGAATAAAATACCCTGCTATGCCTTTTGTTCTAAAACTGCTTTCCCGGCTGTGACATCAACTGCACCTTACATGCATGGATGGATGAATTTCCAACTGATAATGTCATTATATGTACAAAGAGATAAGCAGGCCAGAAACAGAGTTTAATCCTTGGAGGAAAACTCACATACACAGGCATTTCTTACCTATAGACGAAATAATATACTTTTCCTTTTCCTTTCTTTCTTCCTTGCTGCCATGAATTTATCCATCAGTTATAAATAATGGAAAGAATGCAATTCCTTCATTTTAACTACAATTTCATTTATAACACATAATGGTAATGGTTTTTTTGGGGTGGGGGGTGGTCTCATATATTGGCAAAGGTACTATCTAAGGTGTTTTAAAAAAAAAGAATGAGAATTTAATTTGCTTTTGTTGCAAGAGATCTGTATGCTTCCAAAGAGAGTCAGATCTTAAAGGCTGGATGGTCAAATAATAGGTACAGTGGTAGCACATTATAAATTGAAATAGAATAACGGAGTTGGAAGGGACATTGGAAGTCTTCTAGTCCAATCCCTTGCCTAGGCAGGAAACCCTGCACCACTTCAGACAAATGGTTATCCAATATCTTCTTAAAAACTTCCAGTGTTGGAACATTCACAACTTCTGGAGGAAAGTTGTTCCACTGATTAATTGTTCTCACTGTCCTCCTACTTTGTTCTGTCTGTGTTGAGTTCTCTTTAGAAATAAATCTTGGCACAGAGATGGTCGCGGCTTCTCGTTCTGTATAAACAGAAGCACCTGACGCAGTGTCAGGCTAAAGGGGAGCTCTCACCCTTCGATCCCCTGGTTAAATTTCAGGGGCTCCCGGGGAGCTCTACCCAAAACCTGACCACTCTTTCCTCCCCCTTCACCCGGGGGAGAGAATTCCAAACCGTTTGACAGCCCATTTACGCTGTCAGGGATGGTTTGACGAAACCCAGGGCAGACGATCCCAAAGGAACGTCCACGAAGCCTGCGTTGCCAACCGGAAGCCCAAGTCCACAAGTCTTAAAGGGACCAAGGTTGGAGACCCCTGGACTAGGGGATTAAAATCTGCAGGGACTCCTTTACCTTAATCACTTTAGAAAATCAATTAATTAAAATATGAGCCAGCAATGTGCAGCAACTGCCAAAAAAGCCAATACCGTTCTAGGCTGCATAAACAGAATCAAGTTGACGTGAAGTGTTAATACACTTCATAATGTCTTGGTAAGGCCACACTTGGAATACTGTATTCAGTTTTGGTCGCCAACATGTAAAAAAGATGCTGAGACTCTAGAAAGAGTGCAGAGAAGAGCAACAAAGAGGACTAGGGGACTGGAGGCTAAAACATATGAAGAACGGTTGCTGGAACTGGGTGTGTCTAGTTTGATGAAAAGGAAGACTAGGGGTGACATGACAGCAGTGTTTCAGGGGCTGCCTCAAAAAGAGGGAGTCAAGCTATTCTCCAAAGCACCTGAAGGCAGGACGAGAAGCAATGGGTGGAAACTAATCAAGGACAGAAGCAAATTAGAACTAAGGAGAAATTTCCTGACAGTTAGAACCATTAATAAGTGGAACAACTTGCCTCTTATCTGAAATGGTATAAGGTTTCCTGCCTAAGCAGAGGGTTGGACTAGAAGACCCCTAAAGTCCCTTCCAACTCTGTTATTCTATTCTATTCTATTCTATTCTATTCTATTTATTTCTGAATACTAATTGTTTGATTTTTTGTTCGATGGATAGCTAGCTAGCTAGCTAGCTAGCTAGCTAGGTAGGTAGGTAGGTAGGTAGGTAGGTAGGTAAGTAGGTAGAGCTTACAATAAAATTGTTTTTTTAAAAAAGCATACATAATATAAAACAAAATGTATCAGTGAGGCTTCATAAATAACTGCCAGCAAAACCTAGATAGGGGCCTGGTCACAACTCTGGGGCACCAAGCAAGATTAGACCAAGAAATGAACACTTTAGTCTAAGCAAACCTACATAGAATCTAAAACTCACATCTCCATATGTATTTTCAAAGTTTGTAAACTAATTTTATGGATCACAAAGTAATTGGAAATGATCTGAATCAAACTTTGATATTTGATTATGAGTGTGGAAAAATACGCTACAATATTTTCACCCTGAGCCTTTGAATCTGCGTTCTCAAAATCCGATTTTGAGATATAATAAAAGCAGTCACCAGAGATTAAAATGTTGCTTTGTACTCTAGTATGTGTATGTAGACATGATCAAAAAAAACACACAACCCCCCCCCAAAAAAAAAACAAAAAAACCCCACAACTACTTTTATATCACCAATGGTTCTCCAGTTATGCACTAGCAATTATAATTATAATTTATGGCTCTTTATAAAGAGACTTCTTCAAATATTCAGGAAAGCACAAACATAGTCTGAAATGAAGGTTATCTTCATTTTAGATCTAATTTTTCATCCTGATTTTGGTGGCTAATAAGAAAGCGATTCCACATTCTTCGAAGCTCATTGTGAACAATTACATCTCTCTCTCTCTCCCCCCTCTCTCTCCCCCCTCTCTCTTTCTCTCTTTTTCTTTTTCTCTCTCCCCCTCCCTCTTTCCCTCTCTCCCCCTCTCTCTTTCTCTCTCCCCTTTCTCTCTCCCTCTCCCTCTCCCTCCCCCCCACTCTCTTTCTCTTTTCTTTCTCCCCTCTCTCCCCTCTCTCCCCTCTCTGCCCCCTCTTCTCTCTCTCCCCATCCCTTCTCTCTTTCTCTCTCTCTCCCTTTCTCTCTCCCCTCTCCTCTCCCTCCCCTCTTTCTCTTTCTCTTTCTCTCTTCCCCTCTCTCTCCCCTCTCTCTCTCTCTCCCCCTCTCTCCTTCCCACTTTCTCTCTCTCTCTGTGTGTAGGAGGAAAGCATAGTAGTATTCAGTGTCTTAAAGTGCTTTCAGAAAGAAGTATAATTTATTTTAGCGTTTACTGAATGCAACTCCTACTAATATAACTGGCGGTGATTAAAGTAGGCGTCTGGTTCATTAGGGGGAAAAAAGGAATACATGGTGGGAAATTCTGAAACCTGTAACAAATAATGTGCTTTAATTTAATACTGAACCTTTCATAATCAGCACAACCAGTTAGTAAAATGATCCAGCAAATGGCAAGGACATATTAAAATAATGGAAATGAAGAGGAAGAAACTTGGCTCTTCAAGATAACTTGAACTAATATTAAAAGCAAGCAAAACCAAGCTGACAGTTATTGGATTAACCCTTTCTTTGTGCATTCTTCTTCTTATTATTCATAATTTCATTTCTTTTGAGCATTCTATTGACTCTTTTGCAACTTGTTCAATTAATTTTAACAGTTAATTTCTGCTGCTAAAATAAAGGATCTAAATATTGGTCTTTTCTCAACGTGCATTTCTTAACATAACATAACATCAGAGTTGGAAGGGACCTTGGAGGCCTTCTAGTCCAACCCCCTGCCCAGGCAGGAAACCCTACACCATCTCAGTCAGATGGTTATCCAACATTTTCTTAAAAAATTCCAGTGTTGGAGCATTCACAACTTCTGCAGGCAAGTCGTTCCACTTATTAATTGTTCTAACTGTCAGGAAATTTCTCCTTAGTTCTAAGTTGCTTCTTTCTTTGATCAGTTTCCACCCATTGCTTCTTGTTCTACCCTCAGGTGCTTTGGAGAACAGCCCGACTCCCTCTTCTTTGTGGCAACCCCTGAGATATTGGAACACAGCTATCATGTCTCCCCTAGTCCTTCTTTTTGTTAAACTAGACATACCCAGTTCCTGCAACCGTTCTTCATATGTTTTATCCTCCAGTCCCCTAATCATCTTTGTTGCTCTTCTCTGCACTCTTTCTAGAGTCTCAACATCTTTTTTACATCGTGGCAACCAAAACTGGATGCAATATTTCAAGTGTGGCCTTACCAAGGCATTATAAAGTGGTACTAACACTTCACGTGATTCTTATACATACAGCAGTCACGGTGACGGGCCATTGTTTATAATATAATAAAAGGCTGCCTCTAAATAATTGTCTATTGATATCATAGCATCCAATGGATTCTTTGAACACAGTTTGTCCAGGGGACAAAAATCTATCCCATCTATATTTTTATTGCATTTGTGCTTCTTCACAATATTTTATAATCCAATAAGTGCTATAAGTAAATTCATCTATTTATTTGCATTGGGATTACAACTGATTATATTATAGTACATGCACCAACTAGACAGAACTGCTTTGTCTAAAAAAATTGACAAATAAAAAAAAAAATTCCTCAAGTAACATGTTAATTAATCTCACCTTTACCCTCTAACTTTCAGGAGAAAAAGAATGAAAGATATTTTAAAAGTCTGGAATCGAAATATAAAATTTGATTAGAAAGTTCAACACCACTAAGGCTGAAAATGACGCCTCATTCTACCAATTTCACGCATAAATAACATAGACATTTTCATTATTTCAGTCCACGTAACTTGACTAATATATGATGTGGTTTGATTTAAATCATAATTTAATTTCGATGTTTTAATCAAATTAATTCAGATTGCCAAATTAGATCCAACAAATCAAGTTGATCTGTGCAAAAACGTTGATCTGATTTTGGAACAAACGTTATTCAAAGTTGATGAATTGGTTCAAGAGCACCATAAATGGCTCAAAGTTGGATTTGAAATAGTGATTCAGTCTGAATGTTAATTTCATTCCGAAATACTACTGAATTACTTTCAAATCAACTCTCCAGATGAAGCCCTTTATACAAGTTAGTGCTAGTAAAATAGAAATGCTATGTGTAAATAAAACAAGATTATTTTACCCTTATTATGACAAAAAATAAATTCTGTATAAGATCTTAATAAGTACTGTGGTTTTGTTCTTTGCAAATTGCTAAATTTGGCATCATATATTTTTTTCTCTACTCAAAAAGGAATATTGTTCCCACAATTACTTTTGGTATTCTGTGACACTACCATTTCTATTAATTATTAAATTTTGGTCCGATTATAAATTCTTTTTCTTTGTTCCTCCTGAATCAATCTAGTTGTTGCTTACTCCTATAAGATTTCTTCCTGTAACAAATGATATGCTGTCACAATATTATATTTCATGTGATGAAAACAGGCATCTAACTAAAATTATATCCATTACATCTGAACATGTCATAAAAAGCAATGGAAAACAGACTGTAATGATAACAATTTCTTCATACGAGCAATGCTAACAACTGACAATAGGACTTGAAAATTATGGTGGAGTTATTCTGTCTTTTCTTTTTTTAACATTAATATCTGGTAAATACAATTTCACCCTGATGTACATATATGCACACCACAGAGAGAGAGGGAGGGGGGAGAGATTATCAGTATGACTTCACTGCACAAGGCTGCCATTTTGGGAAGTCCCGTAATACTTAGTTCAACAATCACCCACACAAGCACACAAATTCCACTTTTTCATTCGCCCATAATGTCTTCAATCAAGGAAGTCCAGCTTCATTAGCAGGCAATATGGTAATCATCATGCAAATTGGACAGGAGGGAAATGTTATCACAAAAGAGAAAGAGATTGATTTTATTCCACAGCAAATCCTCTTGAGTTTTCTTTTTGGTTTTTTTTCCTTTTTTTTTTTATCTACATGAGCTGTGCATAAGGTTAACTATGAGTCTGTCATTTGCACCTCTATAACTGTCTGGTTCGGTTCTGCAACCCAACAAGAAAGACACAGACTTCAGAGGATAATTAGAACTGCAGAAAAAATAATTGCTACCAACCTGCCTTCCATTGAGGACCTGTATACTGCACGAATCAAGAAGAGGGCCGTGAAAATATTTACAGACCCCGCGCATCCTGAATATAAACTGTTTCAAACCCTACCCTCAAAACGACGCTATAGAGCACTGCACACCAGAACAACTAGACACAAGAACAGTTTTTTCCCGAAGGCCATCACTCTGCTAAACAAATAATTCCCTCAACACTGTCAAACTATTTACTAAATCTGCACTACTATTAATCTTCTCATAGTTCCCATCACCAATCTCTTTCCACTTATGACTGTATGACTGTAACTTTGTTGCTGGTAATCCTTATGATTTATATTGATATATTGACCATCAATTGTGTTGTAAATGTTGTACCTTGATGAAGGTATCTTTTCTTTTATGTACACTGAGAGCATATGCACCAAGACAAATTCCTTGTGTGTCCAATCACACTTGGCCAATAAAAAATTCTATTCTATTCTAGTCTAGTCTAGTCTTATAACTTTTAAGAAACAAATCCACATACCCGTGTCGTCAATTATGTCATCGAATATCATAAAATACACATGAAACTGCAATAAGGATATGTTGAAAATTGTGGCAATTGCTATTATAAATCATTATTTCTTTTTTGCACTTATTCTGAGAAAACGTTCTGCTATGGAGTGTCATGCAAATAGTGTCGAAGTTAGGGAAAAAGAAATTCATATTTCAGACCAATATATGTAGGTGTCGAGTTCAAACTAGATACTTTATTGATCCCAGACTGGCAGTTTGCTCCTGGAAAGACTAGACAAGGTTCAATGGACTTCAAAGAGGAGGTCAAGACCTTGCCTTCTTCATCTACACAACAGTTCTAGACTGATCCCATCCTTGACCCCTGCTCCCATGCTTGACCCCTGCTCCCAAGAGTCTCTGATGTTATCATCAGAAGCAGGGCAATAGGGCGAATAAGTTATATTGCTCACTTACACCACCACCCCAATTCTCTATTGATTTTAAGTCAGAGAAATCTATTAGTAAGGGCCTCTGGTGGCTCAACAGATTAATGCAGTCTGTTATTAACACAGCTGCTTGCAATTACTGCAGGTTCAAGTCCCACCAGGCCCAAGGTTGATTCAGCCTTCCATCCTTTATAAGGTAGGTAAAATGAGGACCCAGATTGTTGGGGGCAATAAGCTGACTTTGTATATAATATACAAATGGATGAAGACTATTGCTTAACACAGTGTAAGCCGCCCTGAGTCTTCGGAGAAGGGCGGGATATAAATGCAAATAATAAAAAAAAAGTAAGCAAGGGAGTAACTATCAATTTTTAGTCAGGAAAATCCAGCAAGGGGGGTTTTCTATCCAGTAGGTCTTTTTTTTCTTCTTAAAAAGGTAAAGGTAAAGGTTCCCCTTGCACAAATGTGCTAGTTGTTCCTGACTCTAGGGCGTGGTGCTCATCTCCATTTCAAAGCCGAAGAGTGAGCACTGTCCAAAGACGTCTCCATGGTCATGTGGCTGGCATGACTAAACACCAAAGGTGCACGGAACGCGATTACCTTCCTACCAAAGGTGGTCCCTATTTTTCTACTTGCATTTTTTAAGTGCTTTTGAACTGCTAGGTTGGCAGAAGCTGGGACAAGTAACGTTACGCGGCACTAGGGATTTGAACCACTGAACTGCCGACCTTTTGATCGACAAGTTCAGCTTCTTAGCCACTGAGCCTTAATTTAATTTAATTTAATTTAATTGAAGCCTTAATTTGATGGGTACAGAATTTGCTTTGGAAGTCCTTTCAAACCATGACTGGAGTGATATGTTACAGTAGATATTTATCAATGCAACCTCAACAGACAATGGGTGCATGAGGGTATGCCATTGTGATTGTGCAGTCTACTATTCTAATAATCTTCAAGCTCCTTGACTTCCAAGGTTTCAACTAAACGCCAAGAAAAGTCATTGGGAGATATCTCCTACTTTCCAAAATGGAGTGGTTCTACTCTCACTTCTCAGTTGGGAGTCTTATGCTCAAAACGTTTTGGAAAGGATTTTTTTTTTTTAAAAAAAAGCAACAGATCCGAGTTTTCCATCTATAAATTCGATGAAGAATTCAAATTAAGTTTCCTCCCAGCTCAGGTAAGGTATCTATTTTTTTTCCATTAAAGTTCACATTCTTGTTGTATTATGATTAGTTTCCTAAAATGTACTCTACATCGGACTCTTTTTAAAAGTAATTTTAGAAATCACACTTGATTACAAAATCCAGATGCCCGTTGATAGCATCTGTGAGAGTTGCATGAGGATGGCTGTTTCTTTGCTAAAACTGCAGAAAGCAATTAAGACTGTCAGTTTCCAATAAACTCTCATGAAAGAAGATGCAACTCAATTGGAGGAACAGCTCAGGGGGATATGGATTTAGTCTGACTCCATCAAGTCTTGTATTTCTGCGTTGACTTATTTTCTAGAGTTCTTTTTTTCCTTCTTCTTCTTCTTCTCAGACAGAAGCTGCCTAGAATCTTTGTAACTGGAAGCAGATAAAAATAAATGAGTATCATAGACACTGAAACTTTTAAAGTGGGTTCTAATTTATCAGTAACTATAAGGCATGGTGATGTATTTTAAGAGAATAAATCTGTGTTTTGAAATGTACTACAGTTCAAATTTGATGTCCTTCCAAGGTTTGAGTGGAGCTTAAACACTATTATTAGCCTACCATAGTAAGGTGTTTATTACATATACAGTGTGTGTGTGTGTGTGTGTGTGTGTGTGTGTGTGTGTGTGTTTTCATGTATGGAATAATGTGCAATTCTACCCATAAGGATTTATATATTACTAATTACTTTTCCCCCTTTCTCTGGTGTCTGTGACTCTGGAGTGGTCAAAATCTGGAAGAGAATTTTGATTAGTTCAAGGAGTTACTGGAGGGAAAGCTAATCTTTCATCTATAATGTAATAATACATGATGGTGAAAGTTTAACATTGAACCTTACTACATATATATAGTTTCTCTCTGCATCTCTCTCTCTGCATCTCTCTCTCTGCATCTCTCTCTCCCACCCACCCCCTCTCTCTCATCTATCTATGATCTATTGATCTATCTCCAGAGGCCTATGATATGGAGAGATACCATATTTACAGACCCCTCACATCCTGGACATAAACTGTTTCAACTCCTACCCTCAAAATGACACTATAGAGCACTGCACACCAAAACAACTAGACCCAAGAACAGTTTTTTCCCGAATGCCATCACTCTGCTAAACAAATGTTAAACTATTTACTAAGTCTGCACTACTATTAATCTTCTCATCATTCCTATCACCAATCTCCTCCCATTTATGACTGTATGAGAATAACCTTGTTGCTTGTATCCTTACAATTTATATTGTTTCCTAATTGCTTATTTGTACCCTATGAGTATCATTAAGAGTTGTATGATTCTTGATGAATGTATCTTTTCTTTTATGTACACTGAGAGCATATGCACCGAGACAAATGCCTTGTGTATCCAATCACACTTGGCCAATAAAGAATTCTATAAAATTCCATATGTAATTTTGAACTTATTGAACATTAATATTGTCATCTAGTATATCCGAGCATGAACCTCAAATTGGAATTTTTAAGACTCAAGTCCTGTGTCATCTTTCTAATCCTGACTCAATTTCTATGAAGATTATTTTATTCTCTAATAATAATGCCTATGTTGTGCCTCGCCCACCCCCCTCTCCGCAGCCGGGCCCCTCCCATCTCCTGCTATCTCAGCCAGAGACTGATAGTGAAGACGAATGACCTGGCATGCCTCCAGCCCCCAGCCCTGGCACCATGCCCGGACAGACTGAACAAACAAACCTCCCTCCTATAGCATGTGAGCATGATGAGCATGAAGCCAGCCACGAGCTAGAATTGCCGGCAGCTGGGCAGGAAGACGAAGGGTGGACAGATCCCCGCTTCTGGAGAATGGAGAGGCGACGTCAGCAAAAGGAAGGGAGGGGCAGGCCTGGATAAGTGCTGAGTCATGGAGCCACACCCCATGGCCTATATAAAGGATCTGCTTTCTGGCATTCTCTGAGTCAGGCAAAGTCTCATCTGGTTGCTGAAGTCACATCTTGGAATCCTGCCTGCCCTGAGAACTCTGACAGGAATTTGGCAAAGCTGCAGAGGCTTCGTGGCCACGCTTGATACAGACTTCCCAGACCCGGCTGTCAGAGGAGGAGTGGGACACGACAGCCTCGGTAGGTAAAACAGAGTGGTAAAATAAGAGCATAAGAGCACCAGCGTGCCTACCGTTCTTGTCCTAATGTTTCCTTTAGTTGTATTTATTTTATGTTTTCAATTTATGCTTATATATATTATTTAATATGTATTTGACAAAATAAATAAATAAATAAATAAATAAATACATGGACTCTCTTCATGGCTGATGTTGTTCTCTATTGTAGAATTCATCCTCGGAGCTTCATCCTAATTTTATTTTTGGGAATATTTAAATTTCTACCTTGCTTTGCATCTGTCGCATAAAGAGGCCATTCCTGGATATTTTGGTATAAGAAATGTCCTTCCTATTCGATTTTTGGAAGCGGCCAGCCTTTAGTAGACAGTTTTATTTCGTGTTGTAGATTGCTATAAAGTTGGGAAACTGGAATCCACCTTAACATTGCGGTTAACTTATTTTTAATGCTTCTGTTTGCTAGCTTTAGCTGTGTTTCCCTATCCACCAGCACCACCAAGTGGTCAGAGGTGGTATTTTTCTGGCTCCTTTGGGTTCCTTTTCTCCATTCTCTCGCCTCTCCAAGCTGATGTTGAAAGCTCAGAAGGTTCTGCCAAGAAATGAACAGATGGTGACCCTGGCTGCAATCTCATTTTACTAGTATATATGCAGGATTCAATTTATTAGTAAAAATGACGACATTAGGCTGCAGTGTGTTGCCAGAGTTCTATTCAACACAAGAGGCATTTTCTCCTGAATGAAAATGCATGGAGTATTATTTCTGCACGGTTAGAATTTTTGCCCTTGTGCGCAGCGAAAATTGAGAAGGCAAACCAAGTGATCTTCAGAAAATACGATGCCAAAATTAAAATAGAATAGAATTTTTATTGGCCAAGTGTGATTGGACACACAAGGAATTTGTCTTGGTGCATATGCTCTCAATGTACATAAAAGAAAAGATACGTTCATCAAGGTACAACATTTACAACACAATTGATGGTCAGTATATCAATATAAATCATAAGGATTGCCAGCAACAAGTTACAGTCATACAGTCATAAGTGGAAGGAGATGGGTGATGGGAACTATGAGAAGATTAATAGTAGTGCAGATTTAGTAAATAGTTTGACAGTGTTGAGGGAATTATTTGTTTAGCAGAGTGATGGCCTTCGGGAAAAAAGTGTTCTTGTGTCTTGTTGTTCTGGTGTGCAGTGCTCTATAGCATCGTTTTGAGGGTAGGAGTTGAAACAGTTTATGTCCTGGATGTGAGGGATCTGTAAATATTTTCACGGCCCTCTTCTTGATTCGTGCAGTATACAGGTCCTCAATGGAAGGCAGGTTGGTAGCAATTATTCTAAAAGGATAGAAGGAAAGGAATCATGTTAGGTAATGTTAAGAATGGAAGACAGGAGGGGAAGAGATCAAGAGACGGGTTTCAGCAAGTTCTTTGACCAGTTCTGGAGAACCGGTAGTGGAAATTTTGAAAAGTTCAGAGAACCGGTATTAAAAATTCTGACTGGCCCTGCCCCATCTATTCTCTGCCCCCTGAGTCCCAGCTGATCGGGAGGGAATGGAGATTTTGCAGTAACCTTCCCCTGGATTGGGGAGGGAATGGAGATTTTACAGTATCCTCCCCCTGCCATGCCCACCAAGCCACGCCCACCAAGCTTCACCCACAGAACCGGTAGTAAAAAAATTTGAAACCCACCACTGGAGAGATCCGAGACAAGTCACTTTTTTCTAGAAACACTTAGAACTACAGTCTCCTCTTTTCGTTTAGAAATTTCCATATAGGATTAGACTTTGGGAGCCATTTCAGTAATCAGTCCGTATGATCCTGCTATCCTCTGAAATGACTTCTCATGCTGAATGAAAATGACAGAGCCAATTATACAATAGTTTATACTGCTATTGTTTTCACTCAATCTCTCCAAAGCTGTTTCAAGTGAGTTTATAGATGAAGAGTGTCAAAATCAAGGCCTGCGGGTCGCATGCGTCCTGCAGGATGCTTAGATCTGGCCCACGGGGCTATCTTGGAAACAGCAAAGGACTGGGCCGTTGTTAGAATATTCATGACTGGGAAAGACATGGTAACAAGGTCAGCCAATGAATAGGCATAGCAACTAAATCAGCCAATGGGAGCTGAAACAGAACTGAGTCTATGCTGAGAATTGAAACCGAAACTAAGCAGTCTGTGCAAACTAGTGGTTGTTTTTTTTTTTTTTTTTGGTTTTTTTGTTTACATTTATATCCCACCCTTCTCCGAAGACTCAGGGTGGCTTACACTATGTTAGCAATAGTCTTCATTCTATTTGTATATTTATATACAAAGTCAATTTATTGCCCCCAACAATCTGGGTCCTCATTTTACCTACCTTATAAAGGATGGAAGGCTGAGTCAACCTTGGGCCTGGTGGGACTAGAACCTGCAGTAATTGCAGGCTGCTGCTGTTAATAACAGACTGCATTAGCATTCTGAGCCACAGAGTGTGTGAGCTTGTCTGCTCTGCTGAAATGAAACTAACTGTTCTCTCCTGCCTTGTGTTGTAACTGCTACTACGTTGAAGAAGAACCTGTATTAATATTGTAAATACTTCATCTGTTATTATGTATATAAAGAAGTTAATGAATCCAGCTGAATCAGTTATCTGTGTGTGCTTCTGGATTTGATTTTTGCAATAAATTCTGATAGCCGCAATGCCTCTCCCAGTGAAAACCGTCATAAGTCACATTTTTCAGTGCCGTTGTAACTTGGAACAGTGACTAAATGGACTGTTGTAAGATGACGACTACCTATATCCTTGCCCTCTTCAGTATATGGATAATCTTTGGCATTTTATGAAATTCCTGGAGGAGTCAAATGCGGGAAGAGAACCCTGAACATGGGGAGTGAATGGCAGGTTCTACCTGACACAGAAGCTTTGCAGATACCTGTGTGTTGATACCTGGTTTTGACCAGCACTTTGAATTGTGAATTTGGATGACCTGCAAAAAGACTAAGCCATTCCCAAACAATGTTGTTTTGGTGCCTGACCTTTGACAAAGTTGTGCAAGGTAGATGAGACACCTTCTCTAGGTTATGAACGAGGATGAATATGACTGTTGTGACTTGTCCTCCCTCCTCTCCTCAGCCGGGCCCCTCCCGTCTCCAACCGGGCCTGTTATCAGACTCCAAGTCTAATAATGAAGATGAACGTCCTGTCATGCCTCCAGCCCCCGGGCCTGGCCCCATGCCCGGAGACGATTCCAGGAGTGGAAGGAGAAGCCCGATAAATCTCACTCATACAGCATGTGTTCCTTTGGCTCAGCCATCACAGCAGGAAAACAGCCAGGTATTGGAATTGCTCGGGCCTACTCCTTCTGACCCCTCCCTTTCCCAAAAGCTGCCAGCAGATCCAGCTGAAGATAATTCAGTTTGGGAGGACCCTCGCTTCCGGAGATCTGAGAGGCAATGCTAGCAGAAGGAAGGGAGGGGCAGGCCTGGATAAATGCTGAGTCATGGAGCCACACCCCACAGCCTATATAAAGGACCTGCTTTTGGCATTCCAACCTTAAGTCAAGCAAAGTCTTATCGAGTTTGCTGATACCGGACCCTATCGCTGAAGTCACAACTTGAACTCCTGCCTGCCCTGAGAAACCTCGGAGGAACTTGGCAAGCTGCAGACGCTTCGTTGCCAAATTGGTTATGGACTTCCTTGACTCGTTCGTCGGAGTGGGGGGTGGGACACGACAATGACAAAGAAGCCCTGCTAATATTGCAACTGCCAATAACCCTCTTACAACCCTGTCTGACTTTGCCAATAGCCTTAGCAGTAGATTACTGTCACAGATTCATTGGGGGTGGGGAGGGTGTAACATCACCTCAGGTTAAAAGCAGGTTCTGATAACAGAAACCCTGCTTGGGCAGGAACAGTTGGGAAACGAAGTTTAAGAAAATCAGTCAAAAGCTTTTGAGACTCCGGTGCAGATGATTTTTCGATCGCATTTTTTAACTTGTGGTAAAAGTCAAGCCTCCCCTTGGGGTGCGCAGATGGGTCTCTGAACCATATGGCACAATAACCTCTTTGCTAGAAGATTGATACGGCAGTTCTTTCTTTTCAACGGAAAAGTACTGTGGATGAATCGCCTCCTTGTACCATTCTGCTAGGAGAATTCCGTTAGCGTTAGTCCAAGAAATAAATAAAAATTGGTCCTATTTTTTTTCCAAGCAGCTCTTCCACACTACCGAAGCAAATTAAAACATTCAGGGTACTTTGCATTGCGTGCGATAGAAGCAGCTGACATTGAGTTCATGAATGAATAAGCAGTAGCCAACATCTGGTTGAAAATATTCCCTTCCTGATATGTTCAACTTCAGTCGCTCCTCATACATTGTTATTACCTTGTCTTAGAGGGGCGGAAAAAAAGATTGGAGGTGAATGTTCCAATTCAAATTCTTAGCCATTCAATTACTTAATGGGAGTTTCTCAGATTTAAAAGCCAACGTGGAATGGAATGTCTATTAAACCCAGAAGTGGTATTCAGTAGGTTCTGACCAATTCTGGAGAACTGGTAGCGGAAATTTTGAGTAGTTCAGAGAACCGGTAAATACCATCTCTGACTGGCCCCGCCTCCATCTATTCTCTGCCTCCCAAGTCCCAGCTGATCGGGAGGAAATGGGGATTTTACAGTATCCTTCCCCTGCCATGCCCAACAAGCCATGCTACGCCCACCAAGCCACGCCCACAGAACCAGTAGTAAAAAAAATTGAATCCCACCTCTAATACAGCCATACAGTATACTGTAATTCTAAGATTTTAGTCTTTACCACTAGCATTTTGAAATCGCTAAACCTATTCAGCTTTTCTACTTCACAGGCTATTTGCAGAGAGCAAATTTCAGACAAAGGAGTCATCAGAAAACCCTTTAAACTTCATTTTCCACAGTTGAAAATGAATCATCACATCAAATCTGGTAGACATCAGTTATGGCTGAACTTCCCAGTCATCAGTTATGGCTGGACTTTCCAGTCATGCAACATTTGAATAATCAAGGTATGGTCCTGCCTATATCATTGCCTCATTTCAACCTCTTCAACAATTGAAGATCAGCTAAGATGAGAGAAGAGTGGCTCATTAGCTAGGTGGGAACAATGGCTTGATATGCATTTTAATCAGTGGTGAAATTCAATTTTTTTTTATTACTGTTTCTGTGGGCATGGCAGGGGAAGGATACTGCAAAATCTCCATTCCCACCCCCACACCAGGGGAAGGATATTGCAAAATCTCCCTTCCCACCCCATTCTGGGGCCAGCCAGAGGTGGTATTTGTCGGTTCTCTGAACTACTCAAAATTTCCACTATCGGTTCTCCAGAACCTGTCAGAACCTGTTGGATTTCACCCCAATTTTAATGTAAAATTTATTTAAACAGACTGGTCGCAAATTCCTTTGACAGGTGCCCTGAATTGGCACCAAGCCAGTGTGTGCTTAGGACCACCAATTAAGGAAATGCAGCCTCTTAGCATGTCAAGCACCCAAGCACACGCACATAAGACTACACACACCAACACGCATACGTAAGGGAAGCTCTGTCTGTTTAAAAATTAGGGGTTATAACAGCTTGTCTTGTCATCGCAAAAAGTTATTTTAGAATATGATAATGCTGTGCGGTAGACTTTGGGAGGGAAGGCTGGAACCACAACTGAGGAATATCATGTTTTCCCTCCCAGCAATGCTATTTTGTATAAACATTCCCTGTTCTGTCCTCACTAAGCATTAGTCTGTGTGCAGCTTAACATGCAGCTACACCCACCTATCCTCCAATAAAACAGACCGTGTGCATAGATCTGGATGCTTTATTTAAAGAACAGGATATGGTGAAACTGGGGAAAACAGGAATACATACTGTACAATGAGAGCCAATAGTTGGGGGTGTGTTGTGTCTGCACCCCCCGAGCCGGGCCTCCTGCCAGAAAGTGACTTGGAAAGTGAGGGGGAAGGGCCATCAGGACTTACCTCGGGAGCACCGGCTTCCCTGGCTCAGCTTCAGGAGCCAGAGGGAGGCCAGGTGGAAGAGATAACGAGGCCTCCGTCTCCTGACTCTTTCCCCCCCCCAGGCCATGCCTCCAGACCCAGCTGATGGCAATCAGGCCTGGCTGGGCCCTAGGTTTTGTAGGCAGGAGAGGCGGGAACAACAGAAGCAGGGGTGGGGCAGCCTAGGAAGTGCTGAGTCATGGAGCCACACCCCACAGGATATAAAGGCAGCAAGACCTGCTGTGCCTCTTCGTAGCAGGCAAATTAACTGCTTAACTAAGAGCTGAAGTACTGTTTGTTCCTGGGTGACTCATCGGCTTTGAGGAAGATAACAGAGACACTTGGCAGACGCTCGCTAGTTTGCTGCCAGAGCTGATAGTGCCGGCTAATTAAGCCATCACTCGGATGGAGGCGAGGGGGGACAGAACAGGGTGTTACTTGGAACCCTGACAACAAGATAGATAGTATTGAGTTACTGCTGAACACAACAATTAATAAATATAAGTAATATAAATCTCACCAGCGATGCTCTGTGTGTAGGATGTGGGTTTGTCCTTGGATAACCCTGTGCCACAGGTTAAGATGGATTCTTCTTTGTGCTTCCGACTTCTCCAAACGCTAAAGAAAATGGAGTCTCGCTTCCCAGCATACACTTGTTTTGAGAGTGTGGGCTGATGAGGTGGGGTCAGCTTCAAACTGACCTGAGAGTGTGGGCTGATGAGGTGGGGCTTTGGACCACGTCGTGCCGATGCGGCCTCTGACCCGGCGCTGCTCTCGACCGGCTCCTTGGTTTACTGAGGAGCTGAGAGAGATTAAGCGCCGGAGAAGATGCCTAGAGAGTGCCTGGAGGGCCAGCCACTCCGAATCTGACCAAACACTAGTACGGTCACATATTCAGACCTATCTAGTGGCAATAAGGATGGCGAAGCAAGTATACTTCGCCGCCCTTATAGCATCGGCAGATAACCGCCCAGCTGCCTTGTTTAGAGCGACCCGCTCCCTTCTGTTTCAGGGGGCTCGGGAGGACCCCTTGCAAGTTCGGGCTGAGGAATTTGGAAGTTATCTGCACGATAAAATCGCTCAGATCCGGGATGGGTTGGACACAGATTGGGTAGATCCGGACGGGATGACGCGGGCACGTCTTGAGAACATTGTTTGGGCTGAGTTTGATCCTGTAACTCCCGATGACATGGACAGGATACTGGGGAGGTTGAATGCCACCATATGTTTATTGGACCCGTGACCCTCCTGGTTGGTACTGGCCATCCAGGAGGTTACACGAGGCTGGCTCCAGGGAATTATCAGCACTTCTCTGAGGGAGGGAGTCTTCCCAGCCACCTTGAAAGAGGCGGTGGTGAGGCGCCTCCTTAAGAAGCCTTCCCTGGACCTGGCTATTTTGGCTAATTATCGTCCACTTTCTGGCGAAGGTTGTAGAGAGTGTGGTGGCTTGACAACTCCCCCAGTACCTGGAGGAAACTGTTTATCTAGACCCGTGCCAGTCCGGCTTCAGACCTGGGTACAGCACAGAGACGGCTTTGGTCGCGTTGGTTGATGATCTCTGGAGGGCACGGGACAGAGGTTGTTCCTCTGTTCTTGTCCTGTTAGATCTATCAGCGGCGTTCGATACCATTGACCATGGTATCCTGCTGCGGCAGTTGGAGGGCTTGGGGGTGGGAGGCACCATTTTACGGTGATTTTCCTCCTACCTCTCCAACCGCTCGCAGACGGTGTTGACAGGGGGGCAGAGATCGACCCCTAGGCAGCTCACTTGTGGGGTGCCGCAGGGGTCAATTCTCTCACCCCTCTTGTTCAACATCTATATGAAGCGCTGGGAGAGATCATCCGTGGTTTCGGGGTGAGCTGTCAGCTGTATGCTGATGATACTCAATTGTACATCTCCACCCCGAACCACCCCAATGAAGCTGTCGATGTGATGACTCGGTGTCTTGAGGCTGTTCGGGTCTGGATGGGGATGAACAGGCTCTGACTCAACCCATCCAAGACGGAGTGGCTGTGGATGCCGGCGTCCCGGCAATTTAGACATTCTCCTGGATGCACGGCTGTCTTTAGAAGACCATTTGACAGCCATCACAAGGGGAGCTTTTCATCAGGTTCGCCTGATTCACCAATTGCGCCCTTTCCTGGACCAGGACGCGTTATGCATGGTCACTCATGCCCTCGTCACTTCCCGTCTGGATTACTGCAATGCTCTCTACATGGGGCTCCCCTTGAGGAGCACCCGGAGGCTCCAACTGGTGCAGAATGCAGCCGCGCGGAGGATTGAGGGAGCTCCTCGTAGCTCCCATGTAACACCTCTCCTGCGCAGGCTGCATTGGTTGCCGGTGGTCTTCCGGGTGTGCTTCAAGGTGTTGATTATCACCTTTAAAGTGCTCCATGGCATTGGACTGGGATATTTACGGGACCGCCTGCTGCCGACAGTTACCTCCCATTCTCCGGTACGTCCAGTGCACTCCCACAGGGAGGATCTTCTTAGGGTGCCGTCGGCTAGCCAATGTCAGCTGGCGGCCCCCAGGGGAAGGGCGTTCTCTGTGGGGGCCCCGGCTCTATGGAATGAACTGCCGGTGGGACTCCGTCTCCTCCCTGATCTCCGGACCTTTAAACACGAGCTCAAGACTTTCTTCTTTCACCAAGCGGGGCTGGCCTGATTGATTTTAGTATGGGGGGTTTTAGTGGGTTTTAATAGGGTTTTACTAAGGTTTTAGTTTTGATAAATTTTAGCTAATATTTTAAGTATACAGCGATTGAATCAGTTTTTTAAACTTGATATTTTATTTTAATTTGTTAGGTTTCTTGTCGTTTTATTGGCTGTACTGAGTCTTCGGAGAAGGGCGGTATAAAAATATGAATAAATAAATAAATAAATAAATAAATAAATAAATAAACAAACAAACAAACAAACAAACAAACAAACAAACAAACAATATACTTGGTATTTGTTTCTCCAGCCACTAGATGGGACTAGAGAGCAACAACAGTACATGAAGATCATATGTCGGGGCATATTTGTCCCTCTGGCCACTAGATGTGGTTAGTGAGCTACAACAGTATATAAAAGTTATGTGCTGGGAAATGACATTTCCCATAATCTGCAACAAAGATTGATGGCCCTTCATTGATGCTAGCGGAGTTTCAGTCAATTCACACCCAATACTAATATAAATTTTATCGATTTCAAGGATCAGATATTATTAAACTGTGTTTTTTTTTCCAAACAGAAATATGCAAGACAGATACTTTTTCATTATGTAAATGAAATTTATAACAACTTCGGATTATAAAACTGACTACTCACAATAAAGTGTTTTTGGATCAGTGCAATCACAAGCACATAACTTCATGTGTTTGGGCATGGAATCTGGTAGTAGGGAAGCTTAGTACGTGAACTGTCCATGGTTCTGAATTTTATGCAATGAGTTCTGTTATCTGGCAGTCACTCTTACAATTGCATATATTTAGCTCTATATGAACACAAGCTCAAAAGAAACAGTTTCATTGCTCACATTCACTAGATTTAACATTTTATTACAAGGAGAAAACCAGTGGGGAATGCATCAAAGATCTAACACCTTGTTTCCAACAAGAGTGATAAAAACTGTTGTGTTTTTGTTTTTTTTTTGAAATTACCAATGAAGGGTATATAGCTATTTAGCTCTTAAGTGGATGTGGTGGCTCAGTGGCTAAGAAGTTCAGCTTGTCAATCAAATGATCAACAGTTCAGCAGTTCGAATCCCTAGTGCCACATAACAGGGTAAGCTCCTGTTACTTGTCCCAGCTTCTGCCAACCTAGCAGTTCGAAAGCATGTAAAAACTGCAAGTAGAAAAATAGGGACCACCTTTGGTTGGAAAGTAACAG
This sequence comes from Ahaetulla prasina, assembly GCF_028640845.1. Taxonomy (NCBI): domain Eukaryota; kingdom Metazoa; phylum Chordata; class Lepidosauria; order Squamata; family Colubridae; genus Ahaetulla; species Ahaetulla prasina. Next base: position 129,720,044 of record NC_080543.1, read on the forward strand.
CGTTCCGTCCACCTTTGGCATTTAGTCATGCTGGCCACATGACCACGAAGACATCTTCGGACAGCGCTGGCTCTTCGGCTTTGAAATGATGAGCACCACCCCCTAGAGTCGGGAACAACTAGCACATACAGTATGTGCGAGGGAAACCTCCGACCTCCGAACCTTCAAGCAGGAACTGAAGACTCTATTATTCAATCGGGCGGGACTAGCCTAAGTGTTTTAACTTAATTTTAATGTATTAATTTATTTATAATTTTAAATTTTAAGGATGTTATATCCGTCTATGACCGTTTTAGTTAATTAGGCCTGTTAAATAATTCGTTTTAAATGCATTTTAAATCTGGGATTTATATTGTGTATTTATGTGTTTTAATAAGGCTGTACACCGCCCTGAGTCCTTCAGGAGAAGGGCGGTACAGAAATTTAATTAATAAATAAATAAACCTTTACCTTTATTTAGCTCGTGTGTTAAATCTATTAGCAAGTATAAATATGCCAATCTGTAATGATATTTGTTCCTTCTTACTAATAGTGTCCCTCTTCAACCCCTGAACATATATCTCTGCAAATGCAGATTTCCTGTAATCTCTTCCTGTCCCCCTGTGCGCATTAAAGCTAATTTCAGCAATATATCATTTGGATGTATTTTGGCGTAACTCTCCTCTAATATCTATTTTGACATAACTAGACTCTAATGAACCAAACATTTTCCTTCTAATTAGTTGGAAGGGATGTTTCTGGGGCATCTTGTCTCATCCTGTGAAGGGTCATGTTGACCTCTGTAATGAATCCATCTGTTCCTACAGCAAAATCTTTGCAATCTGTTCAGCTTAAGAGGACTGCTTGAAAAAAATAGGGAAATGAGTGCACACACTTGAAAAATGCCTGGAAACAGGATTCATCTGCTGCAGATGCTTTAATCTGCCTCATGAATTGCTGATCAAACTCTCTTGAGCATATTCGGGACAACTAATAAAGAGTTGTGGTCCTTGAGTGGTTATAACATTTCTGGAAGGGCAAAAAGCCCTCAAAGACCCCAGAAGCATCTAAGTAAGGGGTAGAAGACGATCAAAGGATTAACGATGGAAACTTAGTAGAGAACAAACATGAAAATGTTCAGGGTGGTTTTAGTCCAACCCAAAAGATAGGTATTTAGTACAGTCCATGAAATTGTAAAACCGAAATTTCGAGCTTTATCAACAATACTGAATAAAGTCATTGTAAACAATGATACAGGACATGGTGGCTCAGTGGCTAAGACACTAAGCTTGTAGATCGAAAGGTCGGCAGTTCAGCGGTTCGAATCCCTAGTGCCGTGTAATGGGGTGAGTGCCCGTTACTTGTCCCAGCTTCTGCCAACCTAGCAATTCAAAAGCACATAAAAATGCAAGTAGAAAAATAAGGATCACCTTTGATGGGAAGGTAATAGCGTCCCATGAGCCTTTGGCATTGAGTCATGCCGGCCACATGACCATGGAGGCTTCTTCGGACAGCGCTGGCTCTTCGGCTTTGAAACAGAGATGAGCACTGCCCCCTAAAGTCAGGAACGACTAGCACATATATGCAAGGGGAACCTTTATCTTTACCTTTAAACAACAATACAGTTGGATTTTGACCTAATTTCTATTTAGGAAGGAAGAAAACATGCACCTCCTAAACTAGGTTCTTATTTCCGTTCCATTTTTTTTCCCATTAGTCCAAAAGAGACATAACAATTAGCTAGTTCTTGAGAAGAATTTTTTTATATAGATGTATACCTAAATAGACTTCAACTTTTTAAGAATCGCAGATGATTTCAGAAACAGTCTCAAAAATTAATTAATGCAAAAGTGAACAAATGAACAATGTCCTTATTTCTGCTATTTTCTCAACTATTATCTTAATACTGACACTTGCTGACTCAGGATTTATTGGCTGTCATGGTACCACTTAAGTGGCTTCTATGTTGGAATAGTTTATACAAACAGGGAGCAAATTCATTAGTACTGATGATATTATATAGTCAGGTAATGAAACATATTACACAGGAAAAGAACCAAACTCAGAAAGCACCATGTACTCCACAGTTCAACCCTAAGCTACATAGAATAGAATAGAATAGAATTTTATTGGCCAAGTGTGATTGGACACACAAGGAATTTGTTTTGGTGCATATGCTCTCAGGATAATACCTTCATCAAAGGTACAACATTTACAACACAAATGATGGTTATAGGTTGCAATTTAACCCTTAATGATAGCAACAAAAAGTTACAGTCATAAGTGGAAAGAGATTGGTGATAGAAACGATGAGAAGATTAATAGTAGTGTAGATTTAGTAAATAGTTTGACATTGTTGAGGGAATTATTTGTTTAGCAGAGTGATGGTGTTCGAGAAAAAACTGTTCTTGTGTCTAGTTGTTCTGGTGTGCAGTGCTCTATAGTGTCGTTTTGAGGGTAGGAGTTGAAACAGTTTATGTCCAGGATGTGAGGGATCTGTAAATATTTTCACAGCCCTCTTCTTGATTCGTGCAGTATATAGGTCCTCAATGGAAGGCAGGTTGGTAGCATTAGCATCATATTAGAATAGGATTGTGTTTATCATTCCAAACAGTACCAGATTCATGACTATGACCAACTAGTAAATACCTTTGATTACTTACATATAAACTATCTGACCAAAGTTACGGATTACAAGCATTGTAATTGAACATTGGGCGCTATCTAACAAAATGCAATTCACTGGTAAAAAAAAGGAAGATTCTACATTTAGGCAAGAAAAACCAAATGCACAGGTATAGTATAGAGGTGGTAACTCGCTCAATAGTACTAACTGTGAGAGGGATCTTGGAGTCCTAGTGGACAATCACTTAAATATAAGCCAGCAGTGAGCTGCAGCTGCCCAAAAAGCCAACACTGTTCTAGCTGCATAAACAGAGGGATAGAATCAAGATCACGTGAAGTGTTAGTATCACTTTATAATGCTTTGGTAAGGCCACACTTGGAATACTGCATCCAGTTTTGGTCACCACGATGTAAAAAAGAAGTTGAGACTCTAGAAAGAGTGCAGAGAAGAGCAACAAAGATGATTAGGGGACCGGAGGCTAAAACATATGAAGAACAGTTGCAGGAACTGGGTATGTCTAGTTTAATGAAAAAAAAAGGACTATGGGAGACATGATAGCAGTGTTCCAATATCTCAGGTGCTGCCACAAAGAAGAGGGAGTCAAGCTATTCTCCGAAGCACCTGAAGGCAGGACAAGAAGCAATGGGTGGAAACTAATCAAGGAGAGAAGCAACTTAGAACTAAGGAGAAATTTCCTGACAGAACAATCAATAAGTGGAACAACTTGCCTGCAGTAGTTGTGAATGCTCCAACACTGGAAATTTTAAAGAAAATGTTGGATAGCCATTTGTCTGAAATGGTGTAGGGTTTCCTGCCTTGGCAGGGGGTTGGACTAGAAGATCTCCAAGGTCCCTCTGTTATTCTGTTCTATTCTGTTCTGTTCTGTTCTGTTCTGTTCTATTCCTCTAATAAATACCTTTGATTACTTAAATACAAACTATATGAGCAAAGTTATGGATTACAAGCATAAAAGACTTTTCTCATTAGCTAGATTTGAGATCTAACCTGGAATGTTGTCTGAAGAATATCTTTAAATTATTTGGTAAACCAGAATGATTCTTCCCTTGTTTGAATGACAAAGTAAATCAATGGAGGCTTACTTTATACATGCTTGCATGTGTGTCATAAAATATATTGATTTTTTTCCTTCACAGGTGTCCAAGAAGGGCATTTAGTTCACTGTAAAAAATTTACAATTGGATCAGAAATAATTTCCAAATAAAAGTCTTGCGATTTAGATTTGGTCTTAAGAATGGTTCACGTTGAATTTATTTTTTAACCAATGTATAAATAGGATTGATTTTTTCCCCCAGAAGTGATACTGTGGGAATTTTATTCCAATTTTACGGATTTATGCATTTGTTTTCATTCATAATTCCTATTTGATTAATCATTTGTTTTTGCTCATTTTGGAAGAAGGTCAACACTCCATACACGAGAAGACATTATCCAGCTGATTATGGAAGCAAATATTTCATTATTTATCTCTTGCAAGATGGATGGATGGATGGATGGATGGATGGATGGATGGATGGATGGATGGATAGATAGATAGATAGATAGATAGATAGATAGATAGATAGATAGATAGATGATAAATAGATAGATAGATAGATAGATAGATAGATAGATAGATATGAGAGAGAGAGATAATGAGAGAGACAGAAAGAAAATGATAATGATAGGTAGGTAGGTAGATAGGTGGGTGAGTAGATAGATAGATAGATAGATAGATAGATAGATAGATAGATAGATAGATAGATAGATAGATAGATAGATAGATAGATAGATAGATAGATAGATAGATGATAGACAGGCAGACAGACAGATGATAGACAGGCAGACAGACAGACAGACAGACAGACAGACAGACAGACAGATGATAGACAGGCAGACAGAGAGTGTATAGTAGTAGATAGTATCTACACACAAACACAGACACACAGAAACTCGTTTTCTGTGTCTCAACCTTTCTAATTTAAAGCCAGTCATGCAGTCATTAATCAATAAGGCAGCGGAAAGGATGATGTGCAAGGACATAAGGCATGGGGAAGTGTTGTGAATGTTGGTGGTTTAAATGATACGAATTACATTTTCTTTTTTCACATTTTGTTTTCTTATTGTTTCATGGTTTGTTTCTTTGTTGGTGTTTGTATAACATTGTTTCTCCCCGCACACATTATGTAGGGCTAATATGCATCTTCTTGTTCTCAATATAGTATAATTTATTCAGAAGGGGCAGAAGAAATCATGTCTGCATTCTTGTTTCTTTCTATAGATTTGCATGGGGTTCCCTAGTTAGAGTGATGACTTCCTATCCAGTGTGTGTGTGTGTGTGTGTGTGTGTGTGTGTGTGTGTGTGTGTTGTAACGACCTGGGTAATGGGCTGTGTGGAAACGTCCTGAGTTCTGGGAATGTGACGTCCTGAGTCTTGTGCTGCAACATCCTGGGTGGTTGGTCGCGTTTTAACACTTTGTGCGTTACAACACAAAAGACTAATGAGCACACAACTAGGACCACACCCACATAGGATGCTATGAAACAGCCGACCAATCTGCAAACACCCACCCCACCTACCAATCAAGATGCAGCCACACAGCCAACCAACTAGCTTACAGCAACAAAGCCAACACTCCCACCCTCCCCACCAGTATTTAAAGAGAGCCGGCAGCTCCGACCACACTTAGCTCGCACAAGCATAAAGCCACAAGCACCAGCCTGAAGATGACGAGTGAGACCTCATCGAAACGTCGGCTAGATACTTTCAACCTTACATGGGAGAAGACCCGAATACACCAAGACCTACATACCTATACCCGTGAAAACCTACACACACACACACACACACACACACACACACACACCTATATATATATATCTATATCCTGCAAACTTGAAATTTGGTACATATGTTCCTCTTGGCTTCTAGGTGCTCGCTAACAAAGAGTTTTCGAAATGACCATCAGATCATTAGTATTTCATATACAGTATTATATTCACACGCTCTGATGCTAAGGAGTTAGATCTGTTCCTTCTACTGTAACACCAGTTAAAGGGGAAAGAGGGGGGGAATGCAGGAAAATATTTTCAGATGTGATTAGGAAAACACAAGTAAGGGAAGCTGCAAAAAAGTATTGTCAAAGTGAGGCTGAAGTCAGTTGAAAGGTTAATATGCCAACATTCAAAGTGCAGGGGCAGGTCTACCACAGGATAGGGAGTATCATAGTGGGGCCTCAGCAGCAGTCTTCATTTCTCTAGATATACATTGAATACAGCTCTGGAACCCACACTGCATATTGGACATAAATACAATCGAGAGAATCCAGAGATATTTTACGAGAAGAGTCCTCCATTCCTTTACCCGTAATAAAATACCTTATGCCACCAGACTCCAAATTTTGGGCTTAGACAACTTAGAACTACACTGACTTCAGTCTGATCTAAGTGTAATAATAAAATTATCTGCCACAATGTCCTACCTGTCAATGACTACTTGAGCTTCAACCACAACAATACTAGATACAAACTCAAGGTAAACCGCTCCAAACTCGATTGCAGAAAATACTTCAGCAACAGAGTGGTCAATGCCTGGAATGCACTACCTGACTCTGTGGTTTCTTCCCCAAACTGTAACTCTTGTTACCTCAGCGAGTTGTCCCACGGTCAGTTGGCTGTGTTGAGTTGTGCTGCAGTGCGTTGGCCATGGCAAATTGGCCGTGGTGAGTTGGCTGTGGTACGTTGGCTGTGGTACGCTGGCTGTGGTAAGTTGGCTGTGGTGAGTTGCCACAGTGAATTGTCATACACATGCCAAATACAATGAGATTTCGACAAGTTACATTCATTAATCTGGTAATTGGTAACCTGTAACCTGTAACCCTTTATCTGCATTATCAAGATACCTTCTTCTCATTTTCTCCCCTCATCCCATCTCAATTTAAACCCTGCTTCTGCCAAAACCCTGAATTTTCTTACTTATTATTCCATCTTTCCTGATCTTCAAAGTAGTCTCATTTAGCTCACCCTGTTCTTGCCTTTAACAAGATCTCAGGGTGTTTGTTCTAAAGTTATGTTTCTTCAACTAATTCATTAGATCAAAGTGCAACTGAAAAATCCTAGCCTTCCATTATCGATGGCCATGATGAGATCAGAGGGGCAAGTAATATTTCCAGACACTGGCTGACTTCATGAACTTGACTGCTTAATAGACTTATTTCTACCTCAGGGCTATTAAAACATTACAAGACTGCCTGGAGTTCCAGATTTCTTTTTTCTTAAAGCTTTGCTGACATCTCCTGGTGTTTAGGAAAACATCTCATATTTGTGAAAGGATTAGATATATATTTTAATTATAGTGATATATCAATCCCGTTGTTTTCTTCTTTTCCCCATTGGTATACATTGCATCTTCTGTAACCCCAATGGTGTTTGTTTAATTAACTCTTCACTAGAACTTGAGTTGTACTGAAAAGCAAATTTTAACAGAAGAGATTGAGCATATGTTTAGCTTTGAAATAGATGCTTGGAGAAGGACGGGACAATATTCTTCAGCTATATAAAAATGTGTCATTCAGAAGAAGGAGGAAAATCTATTTTATATCATCTTAGAGTCCAGACCTCTTATTAATAGTCTTTGGTTGCAAATCAGTTACATGTTAGGAAAAAAAAACACCTTCCTTTATAATTAAAATGTATTAAAAATTTGAACTAAACAACCAGCAAAAGAGGTGTGAGGGCTATTTTGAAATGGATTCCTACACTGAGCAGAATTGCAATTCAAATATCATGATGATGATATCATCATCATCATCATCACCATCATCACAATCTCCAAAATATTTAGTAAAACAATTCCTAAACAATAGTCAACACAAAATGTCAGACAACATGCATATTATTCTATGGATGAATTAAAGATAAAGGGTTAGGGTTACATACATGCTAGTTGTTCCCGACTCTAGGGGTTATTGCTCATCTCTGTTTCAAAGCCGAAGAGCCAGTGCTGTCCGAAGACGTCTCTGTGGTCATGTGGCCGGAATGACTAAACACCCCACAGAATGCTGGTACCTTCATACCAATGGTGGTTCCTATTTTTCTACTTTTTTTTACATGCTTTTGAACTGCTAGGTTAGCAGAAGCTGGGACAAGTAATGGGAGCTCACCCCATTATGCGGCACTAGGGATTCGAACCGCTGAACTGCCAATCTTTCTATTGACAAGCTCAGCATCTTAGCCACTGAACCATGGCGTCCCTCATTCATTTATAATGGATTCCTTCATAATCATTCATAAAATAATTCATTCATAATGGATGAATTATACCAGCCTAGAAAATTTCTGTATTTTTCCTCTTATAATTTATTTTAGTAGTTTTATTGTGACAGTTATTGTGTAGTTGATTTTTTTCTGTTTCTAGAATGATGCCAGTCAGTTAAATTCTTATTTTAAATCAGATGTGGAAGTAAATCGCCCCCCCCCAAATCATATGGATAAGACAATCCATAAGAACAAAGCAAGGGTCAGGAATTATGCTTGATAACTCAAATGAAACTGTTCCCCATTACAATATTATGGTACCTTACACCACATTAACTAAATTAAGTTACTTGCGACCATAATGCAACCATTACAATACAGAAACATTGCCTCATGGGAGATATATTGGGTCAGAGATAATTTAATTTTATCCCTACTTAGGCTGTACATTGCAACAGCTGGAAAATGAATCCCACTTAAAGACCTAAATGGAAAAGTGGTTTTAACAAAAAAACAAAAACAAAAACCTACCACCTTCTTAGCCAAGATCGGAAATGAAGCATTTGATTGAACAGATTGCTCTGTTGACACAAGAGACAAGTCGAACCACTGTGCAAGTCAAAGGAAGTTTAAAATTATTGACTTGTACCTGAAGAAATACGAACACAAGGAAGCTGATGGGAGGAAATTTTTTCAACTTACTGTATTTTCCTCCTACAAGCTTCTTTGAAGCAGTCCTGAACAATGAGAGAGATGGATCGGTTGGAAATTGGCCCTCATTGGCCTTAGATTTTCACATGTATGAATTCAAGACAACAGAAAACATGTATGATGACCCAGACAAGGCACAAAGGCAACACAGCCAGATGATAGTTCAAAATCCAGTTTATTACTCCAACTTTCCCCCAAACACTCCCACGTTTATGGCAAGTCCTGGAGCAAAGCACTCACACCCACACACCCACAGCAACCTCTGGCTGTGAATAGTCCAGCAAAATGAGGTTAGCGCAATGGTTTCAAAGCAAGAAGTCCAGCAAGGCAAAGGAACAAAGTAATGAGTCCACAAAGCAAGGAATAAATCAGGGAACGACACAAGAAGTCCTACAAACTCCATGTTCTGTCCCCCCCACAACCACAACCAAGAAGACACGCGAGCTGACTATATCTGCCAGCAATTTATTCCTACGACAGATATCAGTTCTGGCAACGAACCTGCGATTGCCTGCCAAGTTCTCTTATCTCCTTGGAAGCCAGCATAACTTCAGTTTGTTGCTGGAGCAACCAAGAGTACAGAAATAAACAGAAATCCAGAAGCCAAATTCTTAGTCTCGAAATATTGCAGCCAAAGTTTCCAAGAATCAGTTTTTGTCTGTCACAAGAAGCTATAGAGCAGCTCCTCCTGCTTTTATACCCTGTGGGGTGTGGCTCTGTGACTCAGCACTCTCTAGCCCCACCCCTTCTTTTGTTGTTCCCGCCTCTCCTTTCTGCGATGCCTGGGATTTAACCAGGACCGATTGTCAGCAGCTGAGTCTTGAGGCATTTCCTGGGAGGGGGAAGGTGCGGGAGAAAGAGGCCTCATCATCTCCTCCACCTGGCCTGCCTCTGGGACCTGGAGCGGAGCCAGAGAGGAAGGTCCTGCAGAGGGAAGCCCTGTCGGCTCTTCCCCCTCACTCTCTGAGTCACTCTCTGCCAAGAGGTCAGGCTCGGGAGCCGAAGACACAATACTCCAGACATTGGCAATGGCATACAAAACTCCATGAATTTGGTGTTTGTTTCCAACAAGCGCTCCCCCCTATACAGCATTTCCTTAACTCTGAGTCCCTAGGTGTGCTTTGTGAAGAGGGGCAGGACACTCTCCTCCTAAGTCGTCAGGTTGGCCTGCGCTGTTCCTGCCTCCTCTCCACTCTCTGTGCTCAGGGATCAAGATCTTTGTTCATCACTTGAGCTCCGTTGTTCCTCACCTCCACTGACTGTCCTCACTTCCCCCCTCACTCGGTTGTCCAGCTCCCATTCCTCCCTGCTGGCAAGCCGTCCCCAGCCCAAGGGACCCAAGACGGCCTCCTCGACCTCCATCAGCCCAAGCTCCAGCTCATCCTTTTCTGTGGACTCAGGCTCTGACGCGGCCATGACAACCTGTTTCCTGCTTTCTTTTCTTCAAGTATCTGAATCTCCTTCGTATTTTTAAGAGGGCCTGAGGAGTTACGGAGAGGGTATGTTTCTTGCTGTTGTTTGGTGCTAATGGCAGGATATCTGATTTATTTCATGGACTTCCTTAGAGTAAGTTTCAAGTCATTAGAACACACTGATCAACTGTATTGATTATTCCACAGATCCATACTTGGGCCTTTCTCCACGTCTTAGCCCTCTCAGGCAAAAATAAATTTTGGCCACCATCCAACAACAATCATATAGTTAATCCACAAAACATACAGAATGATAAAGAGGATTTAATTTTGTGAGAACAATTTTCTTTCGATGATTGGACACCTAGCCATACAGGCCCATATTTCTAAGAACCAAAAGAAGCATAAAAACCAAAAGTAAATTCTCTCAGAAGGAGCTCCAACTCTGGTGGTATTCAGCCATTATATCCGGTTTGGGCAAACTAGCAGCAGCTATGGGAGGCTCTGCCCACCCGCTGGACATCATCACGTCCTGTTTTTGACTCTCTGTGCATGCGCAGAGGTGGTGCCTGCTCTCACATTTGCGAACCTGTAGCGAAGGTAAGTGAATACCACCCCTGCTCCAACTTTTGAGGAAAATACAGAATATTTTGTAGCGGGAAGCAAGGCCGACTGTTGAGAGGCATATCAACCCATTAAGAGTTGATGGACATTTTCATGGGACTTACCTCTTCGGCACTGGAATTGGGCTCTATAGGTGCGTCAAATAGGAGTCAGGAGAAGATTTAGTTCTTCATGAGGTGGCCCCTTAAATGAAATAAATAAATAAATATCTGTGTCAGATAAAGGTGGTACATAGAATATTCCTCCATTTATATCCGGAGGTATGGAAATAACAAGTCAGTGCAAGAGTGACAATGACAAAGTAATTCTGACACCTTGGGAATACTGATAAGATTATTATCTCCACTTTTATATTTCTACCTGTTTGTTTTACGTGCAAAACTGGTCAAATTAATACAATAAACACTCAAATAAAAACCAAAGAATGCAGAAAGATAAGCGATAAAAAATAAACATAAGAGGCAGAATAATAGTCATCTCTGAATTATCAATTTGAGTTGAGAAATGCGGTACTCGAGCCAGCTGGTCTATCTCAGTTTAATATGTGACATTATCCACAATTGTTTTTAAATTAAATTGAATGTTATTACAGATTGAATTAAGACCCAAATGCTCATTCAAATGCTCAGGCAGTGGTATGAAGGCACTAAACCACAATGTTTCCAATTAATAAGATGGTTGACAACTCAATTTATTGCGTTTCTAGACAATATGCCATGACTTTCACAGTGCTCAGAAACTTCCAGTGGATTAAGTGTTTTTCTACAAAGAGGAGGAAGCCTCAGGAACTGTTTTTTCCCCCAAACTAAACTAGGGATATTTCCTCACTTCTTGTTTACCCTTAATGTCATCACCTTCTTTTAATGACCCCATAATCCTTTGCGGGGTGGAGTCTGGGCAACTGAATGGAACTGAGTGTTTACTGGCCAGATGCTCTTCCTGTCACCAATGCGGAATTACATCCAGCAGATATATTCTCAATGTATATTCTCAAGGGCCTCTGGTGGCTCAGACTGGTAAGACAGTCTGTTATTAACAGCAGCTGCCTGCAATTACTGCAGGTTCAAGCCCCACCAGGCCCAAGGTTGACTCAGCCTTCCATCCTTTATAAGGTAGGTAAAATGAGGATCCAGATTGTTGGGGGCAATAAGTTGACTTTGTATATAATATACAAATGGATGAAGACTATTGCTTGACATAGTGTAAACCGCCCTGAGTCTTCGGAGAAGGGCGGGATATAAATGCAAATAAAAAAAAAATATGCCAAGAGAGAAAAATATCTGCCTCTACCTAGGATTGAACTCACAGCCTCCTGATTGTGAGGTTAGACTGTGCAATTTCACCACTGGTTTAACTGCATGTCAAGCTGCATACAGACTAACATGTAGTGATGACAGAACCGTAACATAAATGATCTATTGAAGCTTGCACACAAGATTCTGATCAGCTATGGTGAGCCCTGAAGTGGAGACCGACCTGGGTCTCTTGTGGCAATAGAACTAAACTGATGACAAATTTTACTCTGCCCTCCAGTTCTGCCTGCTCTTCTCCTATGCTAGGATATCCAAATTCAGGATTATGCTGGCCAACACTTTTTCATTCCTTCTCTGGTCCCCAATATCCAGGGTGTCAGAGTTTGTTGCAAAAATCAAATCCAGAAGCACATACAGGCAGACTGATGCAGCAGGATTCACTAAATTTCTTTACATTCACAATAATACACGAAGTAAATTTACAATACCAACAGCAGATTTGGAGCTGAGCAGATCAGCAGAGCAGACAAGCAAGTTCACTCACACTGGTTTCAGTTTCGTTTCTCAGACTCAGAGCTGAGTCACGCCCAGCCTCCAAAACTTTTTCAGCTCCCATTGGCTGACTTAGTTGCTATACCTATTCATTGGCTGACCTTGTTACACAGGGCTACTGGTGAATCTATACATTTCCATCTTCACGTACCAGGAGACGTAGTTTGTCTCATTTAGCTGAGACACCATGAAACCTCCCATTGCGCTGATGGAATCCAAGTTGTCTGCTTCTTTGTTAACAACCACCAACCACAAGCAAACCATGATGCACTACTCCTCTGACTTTAGAGCAAGCTCTCACTGGGTGTCTCTGCTCTCTGGGCCCATAACCTGTTGGAGTTTGCACAGGTTTATCACATCTATCAATCCAGGAGCAAGTACAGTCAACAGTGGAATACTATACATACACATGCTACAAGCAATATCTAAACAAACAGCAATTACAGCAGGGAAGAAACTCGACGAACCAACGAACACGTCAGCAAGGCCTCCTCTTATTACACAGGTTCTTAAAGGGATAACAGCCAAAGACCCTGCTGACTCGTTGCCCACACTGCATCAACTGGTCAGCTCTTAAATTATCACAATGACATATTGCCTTCCTGTGATTTAACACAATCACTAGATGGACATTGTTTCCAGAGTCTTAAACAATCCTCATCTCTTTCCTGAACAGAATCATTTCTCTTTTGCTGAGGGAGAGTGGAGGATGAAGAGTTTGATCAATAGTCCCATAGAAGTTTTATCCATTTTTGGGCTCCTGATCAGCAACTTTTTGAAGGCTTTGCTTATGACCTTAATGTCACAGATTATCTTTCTTATTGGCATAATTCAACAGAAATTTGATTTCAAATTGTGGGAGAGTCAAACATTACAAACTTGCTATTTTCAAAATGAGTTTTCATCTTGTCCAGGGGTGAAATGCTTCCTCCCTTCTGACCAGATCTCATGATCCGGTAGTGATCGTGGCCAGTGGTTCGGCGATCTGGTAGCAATGATGAAGTGCTCCACCCACCCACCCTGGGTGTCATTACTTCCTGATTTGAACCAGGAAGTAATGTGTTTTTTACCTTCTGTGCATGCACAGAAGGTTTTGCACATGCGCAGAAGGTCTGTGCACGCATGTGACACGAACGCACGCGAGAGAGAAGCGAGCGCATGCGGTCTGTGCACTTCAGAACCGGTAAGGAAGGTAAGTAGATTTCACCCCTGATCTTGTCTAAGAACATGTTGCTGGGTTTTTCATCTTAGACCTATCCAATGTATGGCAATTTTCTTTGGAGCGTAAAGTTATGTGGAAGAGAGTAGGAAATCAATTATAATAATAAAGAATAAATCAGAACATGGCTATAATGCTGGGCAGACGTGATAAAAACCAAGGTACCTGGAACAAACAAAACGCTAATGCTGACATGATTTATATAGCATTCTTAGAAAGACAGCCAAGTGTAAGAGAAAAATAGCAAAACACAGAGCACAATATTAACAGTTGGTAGTTGAGTCTCAAAGTGAGTGGGGAAAATTACGCTCATAAATCGTGAAAACTGTCACTCCAGTATTTCAAAGCGAGCTACCTCGTTCCTGTTGTGCAGAGAAGTCATTTAACTAATGAACTATCATTATTTGCCTTTACATTTAAAACTGTTTTATAGATTCCCTTCCTGCTCACTCACCCTGTAGGTAAATGGTAAACGTTATTGATTAAAATACAGGGCTAACAGATTGTTCTGCCGCTCCCCAATGACAGCATTGTCCAGAATCATAACAGAAGGCAACGTCTTTCACACCGCAATGTGGGGGAAGCAAGAAAGTCAAATAAAATATAACTTTGCTGTACAGAACAGGCCAGGGATAGATCAACCAAGGGATTCAGAGCTCTGTTTTTACAAGTGGCCTATGAGACACTTACAGATGTACCCAATGCCAAATGTTAATCTCAAACATCTGATTCTAAGGGACTTATTGCTGAGGAGCTTGGCGGGTTCCATTAACCTTCTCGCATATCACATTAATGCTCTCTGACATATCCAAATGTCATGCAACAGAGAATATGCAAGTTAATTGTGCATTGCATAGTGGCATTTGGTGCCCGTGACAGGAAGTGAAAGCAAGATGTCCCAAGTGTGCATAGCAATTAGTAAAGAAATAAAAGTAGACTTGAGTTTGACTTCTGATGACTGTCTCCATAACCCCAAGGCCGAGTTATGGAATTAATCCATCATTGCTTTTTTCTTGGGTGTTTCCCTCCTCTGCAAACTTCCTGGCGGGTCAGTAGACTCCCATAACACAGTCACCAAAAGGAGGGACCAGATCTTTCATAAAAGAAAGAGAGAGAGAGAGAGAGAGAGAGAGAGAGAGAGAGAGGGAGAAAGTAAGTAAGTAAGTAAGTAAGTAAGTAAGTAAGTCATGGTCTCTTGATTAAGGCACCAGACTACAGACTGGGAAACTGTGAGTTCCAGTTCTGCCTTAGCCAAGAAAGCCAGCTGAGTGATCTTGGGCCAATTTCTCACTCTCAGCCAGTGGTGGGATTAAGTTGGTTCAGGCCGATTCGGGTGAACCAGTTGTTAAATTGCTGGCTTGCCCCACCCCTTCCAGGAGTCCCCATGCACCCTGTTTTGGCTCCCAGGTAAGTGCAGGGAGTCCTACTAGGCCAAAAACAGGGTTTGGGGGTGGGGCATGCTCCCCCTGTGGCCCGTCTTTGCTCCCAGGAGGCTACAGAGAGGCCTACTAGGCCCAAAATGGGGGTTCAGGTGGTACGATGCAGACCTCCACATCCTGTTTTTGCTCTTAGGAAGCTGCAGGGAGGCCTACTAGGCCCACTCCTAGGTGAGTGCAGGAGAGCAAGTGCTGCCTGTCACACCCCCTGGCCACGCCCACCATGGCCACGCCCACCCATCCAGTCATTAGGGCAGAGAACTAGTTGTTAAATTATTTGAATCTCACTACTGCGCTCACAGGTTTGTTGATGTGCGGAAAATGGGAGGAAAGAAGGAGTGTTAAATATGTTTTCTGCCTTGAGTTGTACATAAAAAATAACGACAAGATATAAATGAAATAAAAATAAATAACTTTCTTTGTCAAAATAAGGAGAAGATCAGGTACCAATTGGCTTGCCTTTGCAAAGATTTCCTACTGTAAAGTAGAATTGATATATACTGAGGTAGTATGTCAGTCTGGATAAAAGCATTAGGCAGCAATGTTAGGCAGAATGAAAAAAGCAATCTGAAATGTGGACAAACCAGTTTTAAGTGCCATTTTCTGATGAAATCAACCAGGATTTAATAGGAAGTTATGACATAAAGTGGCTTAATTAAAAGTGATATCAAAACCACCCCTTATTCTACACCTCTTCTCTCATGAGGAAAACCATCATTGTAGCATCCGTGGGAATATATATAAAACATGCAAAACTTTGACAACACACTACTCTAAGGACACAGATAAACCTCCAAGTGGCCTCTACAATTCTCTGAAAGGATGCAAATGTCTGCAAGGAGTATAAATCTTTCCATTCCCCACCATCCAGTCAGAGTTGAAGAAGCTTCTTGGATAAGAAGTGAAACATCTTCAAAGAAAAAAAAAAGAAAGTCCAGTTGCCTGTTAAAAAAGCTCCTTTGGGATTGCCATGAGCTGAATGAATGAGAAGCTCCATAGACACCAAGAGAGAACATTCATCCTAACAAGAGAGGCAGATCATAAAAGTGGAAGTTATTTTTTATTATGTCTCCTCATGCCCCAACTTTGAAGATTTGAGTAACACTTCTGCTTGAATACTAGCTGACTATTTTGGAAGGCAATTTTCTTTTTGCTTCTTAAATGCCACATATTTTAGCTGGGGAAGTTGGGAGGGGGTTGTTGTTGGAGTGGTAGAAAGTTAGTCATAACAACATTCCGTATTCAAGGCCTGCATCTGATGTAGACTGCCTGAAGATTGTATCCAATTGAGTGTGAAGAGTTGATTAGACAGTGTGATGAACTTGTGGGTGTGGGGCAGGGCTGTGAATTGTCAACTGGGTGTGGAAAACCTGAAAGCTTTCAGTTTTGGGTTTTCGCAGCCGTGCCAACATGACATCTCTAATAAATTGGAACCTCAAGCCTCAGAGCTTTATTTTGTTGGTGGTGTTCCTTGGAACCCTGACACTAACATTGCACACAGGTTGAATATAGAAAGCTCCACTACTAAGGAACTCAAGTGGCATGGCTATCAAAATATCAAGTTTCCATGGATGAGAATCCTCAAGGGGAAAACAACTCAAGAAGCTTGGGAAATTTTGAAAAGTAAGATTATAAAAGACCAGTCTAGCACAATACCAATGAAGAAGAAAAATAATAAATCTCAAAAGAAACCAGCATGGATGCATAAAGAACTGTCTGACAAATTGAAAAACAAAAAGGACAAGTATAAAAAGTGGAAATAGGGGCAAATAACTAAGGCAGAATATCAGCAAATAACCCGAGCCTGTAAAGATGAAGTGAGGAAAGCTAAGGCTCACTACGAACAAAGGCTAGCGACAAAAGTTAAAAATGACAAAAAAAGCTTCTTCCAACATGTTAAAAACAAGAAAAAAGTCAAGGAAACAATTGGCCCATTGCTGGGAGAAAGTGGCAAGAAGGTGACAAGCAACAGGGAGAAAGCAGATCTACTTGACTCATTTTTTGCATCTGTCTTTACACAAAAGGAAAAAACAATCCAACCTATCAAAAACAGCACCACAAAAAACATATTAGGAACACAAGTTAAAATAGGAAAAAAAATGGTAAGTGAACACCTGTCTACCCTAGACGAGTTCAAATCACCAGGACCGGATGGATTACACCCCAAGGTTCTGAAGGAACTGGCAGATGAGATCTCAGAACCACTGAATTATATCTTTCAAAGATCCTGCCAGAGGACTGGAAAAGAGCTGATGTAGTTCCCATCTTCAAACAAGGAAAAAAAACAGATCCAGGAAACTACAGACCTATCAGCCTGACCTCAATACCAGGGAAGATTCTGGAAAAGATAATCAAGCAATGACTCATTGAACACCTAGAAGCAAACAACATAATAACCAAAAGCCAACATGGGTTTCTCAAAAACAGATCATGCCAGACTAATCTCATTGCATTCTTTGACAATGTGAAAGAATTAGTGGACCAGAGGAATGCTGTCAATATAATTTACTTGGACTTCAGCAAAGCATTTGATAAAGTAGACCATAACCTACTACTAGATAAAGTAGAAAAATGTGGGTTAGACAGCACCACCACCAGATGGATTTGTAACTGGCTGACCAACCGCACTCAACATGTAGTCCTCAATGGAACTACATCCACATGGAGGGAAGTATGCAGTGGAGTACCCCAAGGCTCTGTTTTAGGCCCAGTACTCTTCAACATCTTCATCAATGACTTGGACGAGAGGATAGGTGGGGAACTCATCAAATTTGCAGATGACACCAAGCTGGCAGGAATAGCCAACACTCCTGAAGATAGGCTCAAGATACAGAAGGATCTTGACAGACTTGAACATTGGGCGCCAACTAACAAAATGAAATTCAACAGTGAAAAAAGTAAAGTTCTACATTTAGGCAAAAAAAAAAAAAAAGCACAGGTACCAGATAGGTGGTACCTTGCTCAATAGTAGTAACTGTGAGAGGGATCTTGGAGTCCTAGTGGACAACCATTTAGATATGAGCCAGCAGTGTGCAGCAGCTGCCAAAAAAGCCAACACAGTTCTGGGCTGCATAAACAGAGGGATAGAATCAAGATCACGTGAAGTGTTAATACCACTTAATAATGCCTTGGTAAGGCCACACTTGGAATATTGCATTCAGTTTTGGTTACCACGATGTAAAAAAGATGTTGAGACTCTAGAAAGAGTGCAGAGAAGAGCAACAAAGATGATTAGGGACTGGAGGCTAAAACATATGAAGAACGGTTTCAGGAACTCAGTATGTCTAGTTTAATGAAAAGAAGGACTAGGGGAGACATGATACCAGTGTTCCAATATCTCAGGGGTTGCCACAAAGAAGAGGGAGTCGGGCTGTTCTCCAAAGCACCTGAGGGTAGAACAAGAAGCAATGGGTGGAAACTAATCAAGGAAAGAAGCAACTTAGAACTAAGGAGAAATTTCCTGCCAGTTAGAACAATCAATAAGTGGAACAACTTGCCTGCAGTAGTTGTGAATGCTCCAACACTGGAAATTTTTAAGAAAATGTTGGATAGCCATTTGTTTGAAATGGTGTAGGGTTTCCTGCCTTGGCAGGGGGTTGGACTAGAAGACCTCCAAGGTCCCTTCCAACTCTGTTATTATGTTATGTAAAATCTATAAACTATTGCAGGAAACAGTAATACGATAACTGATTTCATTTCATTCATTCCTTCATTTCCAAGTCAGAAACTGCAGATAATACTTAAAAAAAAAAAAGACTGTTTCACGGGAAAAGTCAACAGTTGCTTTAGACTCCATGGAAAGTGATGAAAAACAAAATAAAAAGACATTGAGTTTAAAAAAAAAAAAGCACAGGTACCAGATAGGTGGTACCTTGCTCAATAGTAGTAACTGTGAGAGGGATCTTGGAGTCCTAGTGGACAACCATTTAGATATGAGCCAGCAGTGTGCAGCAGCTGCCAAAAAAGCCAACACAGTTCTGGGCTGCATAAACAGAGGGATAGAATCAAGATCATGTGAAGTGTTAATACCACTTAAATAATGCCTTGGTAAGGCCACACTTGGAATATTGCATTCAGTTTTGGTTACCACGATGTAAAAAAGATGTTGAGACTCTAGAAAGAGTGCAGAGAAGAGCAACAAAGATGATTAGGGACTGGAGGCTAAAACATATGAAGAACGGTTTCAGGAACTCAGTATGTCTAGTTTAATGAAAAGAAGGACTAGGGGAGACATGATACCAGTGTTCCAATATCTTAGGGGTTGCCACAAAGAAGAGGGAGTCAAACTATTCTCCAAAGCACCTGAGGGTAGAACAAGAAGCAATGGGTGGAAACTAATCAAGGAAAGAAGCAACTTAGAACTAAGGAGAAATTTCCTGCCAGTTAGAACAATCAATAAGTGGAACAACTTGCCTGCAGTAGTTATGAATGCTCCAACACTGGAAATTTTTAAGAAAATGTTGGATAGCCATTTGGTGTAGGGTTTCCTGCCTTGGCAGGGGGTTGGACTAGAAGACCTCCAAGGTCCCTTCCAACTCTGTTATTATGTTATGTAAAATCTATAAACTATTGCAGGAAACAGTAATACGATAACTGATTTCATTTCATTCATTCCTTCATTTCCAAGTCAGAAACTGCAGATAATACTTTAAAAAAAAAGACTGTTTCACAGGAAAAGTCAACAGTTGCTTTAGACTCCATGGAAAGTGATGAAAAACAAAATAAAAAGACATTGAGTTTAAAAAAAAAACTATCCATCAGCTTCAGGCTAGGTTTAAACTCAATGAACAGAGAAAGTATTCAAAGCCTCATTTTGGGATGTTGTATGCTTGTAAGTCTAATCTTCCATCTTTCTTCTCCCTAAGGGAGGATTGTTAATAGAAGAAACTTTAAAGAGGAAGGGGGGGGAAACTGCCTGCAGAGCGTTTTGTAGTGCTACTAAATACAAATAGGACCACAGAAATGTTAAAGTGTGTATTAGAAAAAAATACTGAAGGGTTTTTTTCTAGTGATCTGCTTGGTTAAAAAGGAAGAGAAAGATTAGAATAGGATAGGATAGGATAGGATAGGATAGGATAGGATAGAATTTTTTAATTGGCCAAATGTGATTGGACACACAAGGAATTTGTCTTTGGTGCATATGCTATCAGTGTACATAAAAGAAAAGATACGTTCATCAAGAATTCTAAGGTACAACACTTAATGATAGTCATAGGTACAAACAAGCAATCAGGAAACAATATCAATATAAATTGTAAGGATATAAACAAGAAAGTTACAGTCCTACAGTCATAAGTGGAAGGAGATGGGTGATAGGAATGATGAGAAGATTAATAGTAGTGTAGAATTAGTAAGTAGTTTGACAGTGTTGAGGGAATTATTTGTTTAGCAGAGTGATGGCTGTTAGGTTTGGGCAATGAAGAGGCAGGAGACCAGTGAGTGACAACAGCTCTTTAGTTTATTGTGACCCCAGCGAACACAACCGGCAAAAACCCCTCTTTAAATACTCTTTTGGTTGAGGCTTCAACCAATCAGCAACGTGCAATTTTCCTGCCCAAAATTCCCTCTCAAAGTTCAAAATACATTACACTCCTTCCCTCCCAGAACGCTTTGTACCTCTATTTACATAATATTTACATGCTATTTCTCTACGTAGTCACGCAGGTAGACAGGGCATCTCCGAACTCTTTCTGACCTGCGCAGTTCATTCTCTGGGAGAGAGTCGAGCTGGTCGGAGGGACTGTTTGTTCCTCCCAGCTCTTCCTCTAGGCCGTCCAGCCCTGGATTATTGGCTGAGTCGTTCCTGTTGCCTTCAGGAGGAACCGGTTGGCGTCGCTGGACTTCATCGGAATGAGATAAGTCCTCCGCTCGCCTCGGGTTTGAGTCAGCTGCAGATTCAAACAATTGGTAGTCAGGGCCTGGTTGTTTGGTTTCTAGTTTGTTTGGTATACGTTTTCTTAACTGGTCTATGTGGCGTTTCCATACCCGGCCGTCCTCCATGTCTACTACGTATGATTTGGGTCCGGTTATGCCCAGAATTTCCCCCTTTAACCATGTTGGGCCCTCGCTATAGTTGTGTGCCCATACTGGGTCACCCACCTTCATTTCCCTGGTTTTTCCTTGAATACCCTTGTACCCGTCTGGGGTATAAGTTGGGTTTAGTGGGTCTAGCGGGCACCTGAGTTTCCTGCCCATTAAGAGTTCCGCTGGGCTGCAGCCAGTTGTTACACAAGGGGTCCTATGTTGGATGGCCAGGAAAGTGTCTATTTTCGTTTGCCAGTCGCCTGGACTTATCCTAGATAGCGCTTCCTTGGTGCTCCGAACGAAACGTTCTGCAAGTCCGTTCGTCACCGGGTGGAAAGGCGCCGAGAGGACATGTCTGATGCCCTCTCCCGCTAAATACCTCTCAAACTGGTTTGCCGTGAATTGCGGGCCGTTGTCAGAGACTAGGGTGTCGGGCAGGCCGTGTGTTACGAATAGATGCCTTAGGACTGTGATTACTGCTTCGGCCGTTGTGCTTTTCATGAGGATGATTTCTAACCATTTTGAGTAGGCATCTACTACAATTAAAAAGGTCTGCCCATGGAACGGCCCCGCAAAATCTATGTGAATCCTGGACCATGGCCCCTGGGGTTTCTCCCACTCTCTAACTGGGGCTGTAGGGGGTAGCGACCTCGACTCTTGGCAGGATTGGCATTTCCCTACCCTGTCGCTGATGTCCTTATCCATTAGGGGCCACCATACATAACTCCTCGCTAAACTCTTCATCCTCACAATCCCTGGGTGGCCCACATACAACAGTTCCAACACATTTTCGCGTAATTTTTCTGGGATAACTACCCTATCCCCCCATAATAGACACCCCCCTTGAACAGACAGTTCTGATTGTTTTTCGCAAAGTCTTTGAAACGCTCGCCCGGCGCAGCGGGCCAACCCCTTTGCACCCAACCGATTACAGTCCGTATTGTAATGTCTCTATAAGATGCCCTAGCCACCTGCTTGGATGTGACTGGGCCAGAGTCCAAAGAGTCAATTAGTAAGACGTGTGTCCCCAGGGTGGGGTCTTCAATTGTCTCTGGTAAAGGGCATCTGCTCAGAGCGTCCGCATGCCCTAAGTCTTTTCCTGGGCGGTGGAGCAATTTGTAGGAGTATGCCGCTAGGAAAATAGTCCATCGGGTCAGCCTGGGAGAAAGTGCCACGGGTGTTGGGCGGTCACCCGCTAAAAGCCCTAGAAGGGGTCTGTGGTCCGTGACTATCTCAAAATCTCGCCCGAACAAGTATTCGTGGAATTTCTTAACCCCGGAGACTATGGCCAACGCTTCCCTATCTAACTGGCTGTAGTTCCTTTCCGCAGAGGACATCGTCCGGGAATAATACGCTATAGGGGCTTCTGTTCCATTCGGTAACCTATGGCTGAGCACCGCCCCCACCCCATATGGTGAAGCATCGCAAACTAGCACTAGTGGCAACGTGCCATTGTACTGGATGAGGAGGCTATCGCTGGACAAAAGGTTTTTTACCCCCTCAAATGCCCTAGCCTCTTCTCTGCCCCAGGACCACACAGCTTTCTTTGCTAGCAACTTATGTAGCGGCTCGGCTACTGTTGCTTTATTCTTCAAGAATACCGCATAAAAATTAACAAGCCCCAAGAATGCCTGTAATTCTGTTTTATTTTTGGGGGCTGGGGCCTTTCTAATGGCCCGTACCTTGCTCTCTGTGGGTGGATCCTTCCTGTCTATTCGGTATCCTAGGAATTCTACAGATTTCACCCCAATGTGGCATTTGTTGAGCTTAACTTTAAGCCCCGCAGACCTAAAAATGCCCAACACCTTCCTTAGTTTTACCCCGAGTTCCTCTAAGTTTTCAGCTGATACCAATACATCGTCGAAGTATGGTACCACTCCTGGCAGGCCCTGTAATAATCGCTCCATTAGGTTCTGGAAGAGTCCTGGGGCCACGCTACCTCCGAACTGGAGTCGCGTACATTTGAAAGCCCCGCGGTGCGTGACAATTGTCTGCGCCTCAGCTGTGCTGCTATCTACAGGTAGCTGCTGGTAGGCTTGGGCCAAATCGAGTTTGGCGAAGACCTGCCCTTGCCCTAATGAGTGTAGCAAATGTTGCACCACTGGAACGGGGTATGCACTTTTCTGCAATGCTTTGTTAAGCATTGCTTTATAGTCAGCGCAAATCCGGACCGAACCGTCCGGTTTGACTGGGGTTACTATGGGTGTCTCCCATTTTGCATGATCGACGGGGACTAGTATTCCCTGGCTTACTTGCTTGTCCAATTCTCTGTCAATTTTAGGCTTGAATGGAACCCTCCTAGCCTTTAACCGGATGGGGGCGACTTGGGGGTCAAGGTTGAAAGAAATAGGGGTCCCCACGTACTTGCCCAGGCAATCCTTGAATACGTCCTCGAACTCCTTCAGTAGTTCGTCTCTGAGGATGACGTCGCTCCTGTGGACCCCGGTCACTCCCATGCCCAAAGCTCGGAACCAGTCCAGCCCTAGCAAACTTGGTAGAGTTCCGTTTACTATGGTGATCGGCAGGGTCTTTTTGAATTGTCCATATTTGACTTGGACAGATGTGGCTCCTCAAACAGGGATCTGATTCCCCTGGTAGTCCTGCACTCTCAGCTTCTGGGTTTGTAGCTGACGTTTAGCGATCGCTGGCAAGTCTCTCATGATGGTGTCCCAGGACATAATTGTGATTGACGACCCAGTGTCTACTTCCATGGGGCACTGCACCCCTTCAATGTAGACTTGGGTAAATATTTTCTTCTCTAGTCGTGTCGATGCGTGGCCCACTCTCACAGTGGTCTGGTTTAACCGCGCCTTTTAAATGGACCAATCCGGGCCGCCGCTGCTCCCACGCTCTGATTGGTCGGTTTGAATTTTGGCGGGAAGGTTGGGGGCTCGGCAGGCCCGAGCTATGTGTCCTTTTTTCACACCGACAAACCGCGTCCTTGAATCTGCAGTTTTGCCGTTGGTGTTGCCCCCCACAACTCACACATTCGTCTCGGTCACCTCTCTCCAGCCTCCCGGTGTGGAACACCTCTTCCTCTTCCTCACCTTCCGATTCGGCCTGGACTTCCTCACTGTGGACCGGTGTAGTCTTTGTCCAGGCACCCTGCGCGTTTGGCTTTTGCAAGGTCTCCGCCGCCTTGGTGGACATCTCATGAGCTCTGGCTTCATCCAGGGCTATCGCTAAAGTCAGGTTGCTTTTAGACAGCAGCCGCCTTTGTAGTCTGATGTCCCTGACCCCACAAATGAGTTGTTCGAGTAAGGAATCCTCCAAATCTCTGTACTCACAGTGGTTTGCGGCTTTCCTCAGTGCGGCCATGTACACACTTATTGATTCGCCTTCTCGTTGTACCCGTTGCCTCAATTTGAAACGTTGGATGAACTTTGAGGGTACCGGTGCGTAGTGCGCTCGAAGTGTTGTTTGTAGTGTCTGCCACGGTACCGATTGTACCGGCGTTGGCTCTGAGAGTGACTCCACCGTATCGAAGACCTCTGGACCGCAGTGGCTCAGGAAGTATGCTCGCTTCCGATTGTCCGAGACTCCCTGTAGTTCGTTTGCTTCGAGGAAACACTCGAAGCGAGCCATGTACGACCCCCATTTCTCCTTTGCTGGGTCGAATGGAGCTGGCGGCGTGTAGCTGGACATCGCTATTTTCCGCCTTCGAGAACTGGCTGGGTTTTCGAATTCCTGGTTCCTTCAGCTCTTTCTTTCAATCTCACTGCCTCAACATCCCACCTTCGTTGCCAATGTTAGGTTCGGGCAATGAAGAGGCAGGAGACCAGTGAGTGACAACAGCTCTTTAGTTTATTGTGACCCCAGAGAACACAACCGGCAAAAACCCCTCTTTAAATACTCTTTTGGTTGAGGCTTCAACCAATCAGGAACGTGCAATTTTCCCACCCAAAATTCCCTCTCAAAGTTCAAAATACATTACAATGGCGTTCAGGCAAAAACTGTTCTTGTGTCTAGTTGTTCTGGTGTGCAGTGCTCTATAGTGTCATTTTGAGGGTAGGAGTTGAAACAATTTATGTCCAGGATGTGAGGGATCTGTAAATATTATCACAGCCCTCTTTTTGACTCGTGCAGTATACAGGTCCTCAATGGAAAGCAGGTTGGTAGCCATTGTTTTTTCTGCAGATCTAATTATCCTCTAAAGTCTGTGTCTGTCTTGTTGGGTTGCAGAACCAAACCAGACAGTTATAGAGGTGCAAATGACAGACTCAATAATTCCTCTGTAGAAATGGATCAGCAGCTCCTTGGGCAGTTTGAGCTTTCTAAGTTGGCACAGAAAGAATATTCTTTGTTGTCCTTTTTTGATGACGTTTTTGATGTTAGCTCTCCATTTTAGATCTTGCAATATGGTAGAACCTAGAAAATTTTAGGTCTCTACTGTTGATACTATGTTGTCTAGTATTGTAAAAGGTATTGAAAGAGGAAGTATGGAAGAGTTTCTCCTAAAGATAGAGAGATAGATAGATGATAGAGAGAGAGAGAGAGAGAGAGAGAGAGAGAGAGAGAGAGAGAGAGAGAGAGAGATAGAAGAGAGAGATGATAGAGATAAAGATAGAGAGAGATATAGAGACAGACAGACAGACAGACATACACACACACATATTAAGGAATATAGAATATTTAATATTTAGGTTCTAAATAAAAGATAATCAAGATAGCTACTTTTTGATTGATTGATTGATTGATTGAACTAATCTTTTTCTGAAGTCCCTCCCTTAAAAGCTATGACCAATCACCGTCTTGAAGCTGCTAAGGGAAAAAAACAATCCAGCAGAAAACTGAAATATTCGAAATCAAAAGAAAAGCTAATTTCCTGGATGCATTTCAATGACAATCTCTCATATTGGTTTTAAGGTATGGGATGGAATAATCTGGCACGGCCAACAATATCCACAGAGAATAGCTTTGCTACAATGGTTTCCAGTGTTTAAGTTTAATATTACACTGAGCATATTTAGTAAAAACTGACTAGAACTTCTGAATCTTCTCAGTGACTGAAATCTACTGGTCTACTCAAGCATATTGGCACAAGGAGAGTTCATAGATAAATGTGTCAACTCGCAAACATACCTGGCCTGCTCTTGAGTTGCCATAGGCCAGGGGGGATGGGAAACCAATGAAATGGCACAGGACAAAGAAAAATGCTCATTCCATGCTTATCTCTCTCAAGGCAGTATCCCAGGGTAACCTACAGCAGCCGAGGGGAGTGACCTCTACATCCTGCAAAATTGCTCTATTGGTGAATGTGATTGATGACACACCTTGGGGGGGAGGGGGAAAACAGAGTCATAATTGGAGTGTAAATTACGAAGGGTCAGAGCTGGCTTCACTTGGGAACGTGCCAACATGGAGCTCCTAATAAATAACTGGATTTCTTTTGAAGCTTGGCTCGAGACTCCTGATTTAATTAGGACATCCGTCAGAACCCTGACGCAATGTTTGGCCAACCTTGCTGGTAGTAAAAAACAAACAAACCTGTCAATCTCCTGATTACCAATTGATGGACAGCTTCTGACAGTGTCAAGAGAATATTTGCAGCTCAGCGTTGAAATGAGGAGTTCTTGGTGCTTTCTAAGCTTGGTTTTTTTCTTGCAAACGTTTCATTCCCCAAACTAGGTAACCTTATCAGTGCAACATGTCTGCAAGAAAACAACCAAGCTCAGAGAGCACCAAGGACCCCTAGTTTCAAGAGATTAATTCAGCCACCACAAAACCTCTTTGCGTATATGGAAGGCCTCATAAAGTTGGGTTACAGCTGTTTTCTGATGGAAAACGACAGTTTGTTTTCTTTGTATCTGTTTGCATTTTTGTATCAGTTTTATATATTTGATACGGTCAACTGACTTAATTGCCACGTTTTCTTCTTGGTGGAAAATACTATGCATATCGTTTTCCTTAACATTTTACCTTCCCATTTTGGATCAACTTCCATCATATTGTTAATATATTTTTGAATCAATCACTCTGTATTAAAATGCAACTGTTCTTTGATCAGATCCCCGTGCAGTGTTCAAAATACAGCAATTTGAAGCTCAGCTGCTTACCTTCTAAGGCAGCCCCGGTAAGTAGAACAGTGGAGGCACAGAAATCAGCTGTTCCGCACGAATCATCTGATCCAGAAAGAAGGAAATATAGGACAGGATAGGGCGGGGGCAGGTGGGTGGGCCCAACCACTGGCCGTAGGTCCCGGTTCGCCCAAACTAGTTCGAACCAGCTGAATCCCACCCCTGGTTGCAGTCAGGCCTTGCACACCTTGGCCCATTTCTTCTGCAGCCAGCAAGGTTTTCCTGAAGGCCTCTCTAATTGATAACAGAGCTCCGGATCGATCTGGAGCTCTGTTATCGGCTGCTGAGGCCTTCAGGAAAGACTTGCTGGCCTAGCCGGAGGAAGAAGTTCCTGAAGGTCTCTGATAGCGGAAAAGAGGCCGGGAGTGATGCATGCAAGTTAGGTGAGTCAGTCGATGACATCTCCTGCACCCTGATGCCTTTTTTGGTGGCAAATATATATATAAGACAGGGTCTTATTTTCAGGGAAACATGGTATGTACCTAAGGCATGGGATATGTTCTTCTATCTCTGGTTGAGACTCTGAAATCTCACTCAACCCCCCTCCCTCTTCTCTTCTTCCTCTTTCAGTGCAATTTCTTAACTTGCTTCAGGAAATGAATGTCTCCCAATCTGATATGGATGGAAAGCAACTAATAACCATCCCCACTCTATTTAACATTGCAATTTAGCATCGTTGGCTTATTTTATAGATTTGGGACTGAATCCATAAGATCAAGAAGTTAAATTGCTCGGCATAAAAGGCGGATAAGCTTTGCCTGTCATTGGATAGTAAGAAAGCATGTAATATTCCCTTTCTAAGTTGAGCTGTTCCCAGTACAATTGAAGCCAGGGTATAATTATAATCAGAGCTGTGGATTCACCACATTAGTGTAATAAAATTCTCCCAGTGGAAATGTTAACTGTGTAGTAATTATGAAATGAAAGGCCTCCGCAGGAAAACAGCTGTGGTAGCAGAACACAGAAGTGGTACAGAGCAAAAGATAGTGCTTAGACACAAAATCCTTATGTGAGGAAGTCTTGTTTTTAACACACACGTGCACACACTCGCAAACATATCCTGGCACTTGATAGATCTTGCCTATAAGGACTTCTAATGCCACCCTAATTATGTGAAGCCAGAAATAAAACCTCTGAAATTCAAGGGGTATATAGTAAACATGAGAAAAGCTCAACTGTTCATCACAACTGTTCGACACATCCATGTTTTTTTCTTGGGAACACGATAGAAGTTGGTTTTTTTTTAATAAAATAATTTTTATTTTATTAAACAGTTTGTCTTTAAAAACAACACAAAAAACAATCACACATGTATAAAAAGACATGTTATGACATAATATATTAAACATTACATAACATTAATGGTAATTTTACAGCATTTCGAATCGACTTACGCATTTTTTTTTGTAGTTCTCTATTCCATCATTTCTATTTACTTCTCAATAGTAGGATAATCGTGTTACTCCAACATATATGTATGTATGTGTATGTGTATGTGTGTATATATATATATATATATATGTTTTCTGAAAAACATATATATATATATATGTTTTCTATATATATATACACACACACACACACACACATACACACATTATAATATTCATTGTTCATTTCTTGCTCTGATTTCTATTTTTGA
Source organism: Ahaetulla prasina (assembly GCF_028640845.1). Lineage (NCBI taxonomy): Eukaryota > Metazoa > Chordata > Lepidosauria > Squamata > Colubridae > Ahaetulla > Ahaetulla prasina. Next base: position 129,748,852 of record NC_080543.1, read on the forward strand.
GCCAAATGTACATTTTATTCCATATTTCATAATATGGAAGTGGTTTTTCATTGCCTTGTCATTGCCTTTCTATTTGTTGTCTTCCAAGTCCAACCTAAAGACTTGAGATTTCCTGGTTTCATTCCATCCAAACACTATCTACAATAGGTTCAAGTCTGTTTAGCTCCTCAAGGTCAACTTCGGTGCACTTAATTGAGGAGTAAGAATAATCACAAAAACAACTAAAGAGTATAAACAGCAATCAGTTTGGAAGTTTACTCCTCCTAATGCTTCACATTTTTCACTCTAGGAGGATTTGAGGGTAAGCCAAATGTGATCAGAGAATCAATAACGAAGACGACATGTTCCATGACATGAGGTGTGCCTTCTTGTATTGGGTCCATATTGATTTTCAGGTAAATAAATTCTACTGAGTGGAGAAAATGTTGACATCACCCATTAAAACAAAGACAACTTGGGGGTAGTTAGACTTCAACAAGTACTTGTTCTAGGCTGAAGCTCAGTGGTGGGTTTCAAATTTTTTTACTACCAGTTCTGTGGGTGTGGCTTGGTGGGCATGACAGGGGGAAGGATATGTAAAATCTCCATTCCCTCCCCACTCCAGGGGAAGGTTACTGTAAAATCTCCATTCCCTCCCCACTCCAGGGGAAGGTTACTGTAAAATCTCCATTCCCTCCCCACTCCAGGGGAAGGATATTGCAAAATCCCCATTCCCTCTCCACTCCAGGGGAAGGATATTGCAAAATCCCCATTTCCTCCCAATCATCTGGGACTATTTTTTTTAATTTCATTTTGTCACAACAGTATATACAATCATCAACATAAACAATAACCCATCATGAGAGAAAAATATATATATATAAGTAAAAGTATGCAACAACTATGTTAATTTGATATAATGAAGGGAGCAATAGGACAGGAACGGTAGGCACTTTTGTGCTTTTATGCATGCCCCTTATAGTCCTCTTAGGAATGGGGTGAGGTCAATAGTAGACAGTTTTTGGTTGAAGATTTTGGGGTTTTGAGTAGAGACTATAGAGTCAGGTAGTGAGTTCCAAGCGTTAACACCTCTGTTAACTGTTGACTTGGGAGGCAGAGAATAGATGGGGGCAGGGCCAGTCAGAATTTTTACTACTGGTTCTCCGAACTACTCAAAATTTTCACTACCGGTTCTCCAGAACCTGCTGAAACCCACCTCTGCTGAAGCTAATACAGCTATGGCACCTACAATAGTGGCCAAAATTGTGGAAACCTTTTGGGAAAAGTGTATTTTTTAGGTTTGACGGCTAATAGCATCACTTGGATTTCAAGATAATCATATTCCACTGCTGGAATGGCCTGGGAGTAGCCCAAACCTTCACCCAATTGAAAATCTATGACACTGACCAAAAAAACTTGTTAGTCAGAAGTGACCCAGCAATAAAACCCAGTTAATAGAAGCAATCCTTCAATCTTGGTTTCACATTATAACAGCTGCAGAACTAAAAGAATTGGTTCACTCTATGGGAAGATGTTGTAAGGCCGTAATTCATGCTAAAGGTTACCCAACTAAGTATTAACTAATATGGTGATAATTTTTGTATATCTCATTTTTTCTACGTTTCATTTTTCTTCTTTATACTGTAACTGCTATTCTAATAGCAAATCCTTCATAAAAGTTATTGCATTACATTCTTGATTAAATTACTTGTCCATTGATATACAATTTTATGGTACTACTCCCCCCCCAAAAAAGTGGTGTTATTAGCTAGTTTTAGAAAATACATTTTCCCCAAAAGATTTCCACAATTTTGGCCACTACTGTAGTTGGTGAAATCTTAGCTACTCTGTGCTCCTTTTTCACATGTTGCCTGTATCTTGGTCAACCTTCTTGGCCAAATTTCCAACATATTTTTGGCAACAGAAATGTTCCATCACAGACTATTCTGACAATCTATAGCAAGCAGAGAGAAGGCATTTCAACAGGATAATTATAATGCTAGTGACATGCCTGATATTCTTCCAATATATTAAAAGTTTCTATATCTCCAAGTAATCTGGGAGCAAATCCTGTTGAATTCATTGGGATTCCTAACTCTTTATAAGAATGTTATCCCTGTCAGACTTGATTAATACATAAAACAGAGACGCGGAACTGAATTCTTTTGATCATATATTCACTTGGATCTTTAGTGGAGTATTACAGATGGAATTCATTCTGGTGCCAAAGCCTACAAATCATATTCTGATTATATAGGTTTTCATAAAAACTGGAAAAACAGCAAATAATTAAATCCCAGTTGGATTTAGCCAACACACGAGCGAATCCTCCTCATTTGTCTCACGGATGGAAATGACTCCATATGTCTACAAAATGTAACGAGAAAAAGTTGGAGAAAACAATAAATCTATCAATAAAAAAAAAAGGATGGTCATTAGCACTGTGTCAAAAAGTGCATCGCCGGCGATCCGATCTAAGCATAGTACCCAAAATTGTCTGTTACAACATCTTACCTATCAACGACTTCTTCAGCTTCAACACAATAATGCATGAAAATATTTGCAGATCCCTCGCATCCAGGACATAAACTGTTTCAACTCCTACCCTCAAAACGACGCTATAGAGCACTGCACACCAGAACAACTAGACACAAGAACAGTTTTTTCCCGAAGGCCATCACTCTGCTAAACAAATAATTCCCTCAACACTGTCAGACTATTTACTGAATCTGCACTACTATTAATTGTCTCATAGTTCCCGTCACCAATCTCTTTCCACTTATGACTGTATGACTATAACTTGTTGCTGGCAATCCTTATGATTTATATTGATATATTGATCATCAATTGTGTTATAAAAGTTGTACCTTGATGAAGGTATCTTTTCTTTTATGTACACTGAGAGCATATGCACCAAGACAAATTCCTTGTGTGTCCAATCACACTTGGCCAATAAAAATTCTATTCTATGAACAAACAATCGATCCAAACTCATGGTAAACCACTCCAAACTCGATTGCAGAAAATACGACTTCAGCAACAGAGTGGTCAACACCTGCCATGCTCTAACTGACTCCATTGTTACAGCCTCAAACCCTCACAGCTTCAACCTCAAACTTTCCACTGTGGACCTCACCCCATTCCTAAGAGGTCCGTAAAGGGGGCGTGCATAAACGCACCAGCGTGCCTACCATCCCTGTCTTGCTGTCCCCATTTATCTGTACTTACTTCCTTTGTTTATGTGTCGAGTCCAGCTCTGGCTCGATACATGATGCTACAGGGATCTGCATCATGGGAGCAGCCCCTAATCAAAGATCCAAAGGGATGAATTATCGAGGACTTGTTCGAGGGGTGCAGGGATCTGCGTTTGGAAAGCATAGGATCATCACACTGGTGGCCGGGATAGAGGGAGGTGAGGGCTGGGCATCACGAAGAGCTGCTTTAGTTCCCAGATCTGGCAGATGATGTGGCAGCTGAGACTGTCAGACGAGGAAGGAGAGAGCGGCCGGCTGTCCATTCAACTGAGCAGTTCAGCCATGGGGCAGGGCATGAGCAGTGCGGGATGTTTAAAAGGGGCTGAGAGGCAGAAGCTCTCAACGCTGACTTTGTACGGAGAGACCTCGACTATTACTGAGACCCGGTTTATAGCAGACCAAATAAATGAAGTCGCTGTTGGAAAAGAAAACCAAGTTGGCTTGTTTCTTCTTCTCACGGAGTCTGACACAACTGTGGCTGAGCTAACCGAGATTATGTTTATACCTATATCTGCTATCTTGTACATGTTTGACAAACAAAATAAATAAATAATAAATAAATAAATAAATAAAAAGGAGTAGAACAATCTGAAGCCGGTTGAAGTTCTCCAGAACTCACAGGGATGTTCCATAAGGCAGGCATAAGGACAGAGAAGACACATCTTCTGAGTTCTATTTTATAGAGCAGGGGTCTCCAACCTTGGTCCCTTTGTGGACTTCAACTCCCAGAGTCCCTCAGTCAGCAAAGCTGGCTGAGGAACTCTGGGAGTTGAAGTCCACAAGTCTTAAAGAGACCAAGGTTGGAGGCCCCTGTCATAGAGGGGACCTGGAGGGTGTCCACCCCATCGGAACTGATAGCAGGGGCAGAAATTTGGTAAAGTAATCCCAGATATTCCCTCTGACCTAAAAACAAACAAACAAAAAAATCTCCTGTGAAATCTGTGCTACAATTGACATTTCCTTTGAAGTTATGACTAATCTGAAGACCTAATTTTCATAGCCTTTTTTAAACACAAGCTTTCTTGTAATAACAAGAACAGAGATAAGAGAACTGTGTAAAACTGCACGATAAAACCTCAATAACCACAACACTAATGAATTGGCTCCACTTCATTATATGTTATCAGATCTGTGTAATCTAGCAAATTAAAAGGGTAGATACAACTTCCTTTCCTCCTCTCTGTCGTCTGTTTTATAACATCGAGTGAAAAAGAAGCTGAAACTTCTTGATAGCCATGGAACGAAAGAGAAGAAAGACTATAAAAATAACACTGGCCTTAGATAACACAGCAATAGTGCTTAGACTTATATACCACTTCACAGTGCTTTTACAGCCCTCTCTAATTGGTTTACAGAGTCAGCATATTGCCCCCAACAATCTGGTCCTCATTATAATTCTCTACTCATGACTGGTTGCTTAGCAAGTATTCAAAGTTTCAATGGACCTACCTTGGTGCTGTCTATAGTCTGGATTTGAAGTTCTGATGATAACCAGAGGTGGGTTTCAGCAGGTTCTGACCAATTCTGAAGAATCTGTAAGCAGAAATTTTGAGTAGTTCGGAGAACCGGTAGTAAAAATTCTGACTGGCCCCACCCCCATCTATTCTCTACCTCCCAATTCCCAGCTGATTGGGAGGAAATGGGGATTTTTTGCAGTGACCTTCCCCTGGAGTGGGGTGGGAATGGAGATTTTACAGTATCTTTCCCTGCCACCCCCACCAAGCCATGCCCCACCCACAGAACCGATAGTAAAAAAAATTGAAACCCACCACTGATGATAACCCCTCAGTTACACGATCAAACTTCCGGTGAACTGAACCACATTTATGGCCAGCAACCCACATGTGATGATGTTTTATGATGGTTGTCATACCCCCAGATATAATTTGTTTATATTCTGTTGTTGTTCTCTGGCCCCATCTAGTGGCCAGGGGCCAAATACCAATCTGTATTGTTTGGAAGCTGAGGGTGGGCATGGCCTGAGTGTGGTGAATCCGGCCAGTGGGCCACCAGTTTGACTCCCCTGGTGTAGATTGTAACTATCATGCCCCAGCATATAATTTGTGTATATACTGTTGTCATTCTCTGGCCCCATCTAGTGGCCGGAGGCCAAATACCAATCTGTATTGTTTGGAAGCTGACCCGGCCCTTTTATTTATTTATTTATTTATTTATTAATCGTATTTATATACCGCCCTATCTCCCGAAGGACTCAGGGCGGTTCACAGGCATTTAAAAACATATAAATATAAATACAGAATAAAAACAATTAAGAAACTTATTTGAAAGCCCGTTAATTAAAATATACAAATAAAACCCAATTAAAACCCATGAATTTAAAACCTAGCTCAGTCCTGCACAATTAAATAAATATGTTTTAAGCCCGCGGAAGGTCCAAGGTCCGAAGCTGGCGGAGTCCGGGGAAGTTCGTTCCAAAGGGTGGGAGCCCCACAGAGAAGGCCCTTGCCCTGGGCGCCGCCAGACGACATTGCCTTGCTGACGGCACCCTGAGGAGACCCTCTGTGAGAGCGCACGGGTCGGTGAGAGGTATTCGGTAGCAGTAGGCGGTCCCGTAAGTAACCCGCCCAATGCCATGGAGCGCTTTAAAGGTGGTCACCAAGACCTTGAAGCGCACCCGAAGGCCACAGGTAGCCAGTGCAGTCTGCGCAGGATGGTGTTATACGGAGCCACGAGGGCTCCATCTATCACCCGCGCAGCCGCTTCTGGACTAACTGCAGCCTCCGGATGCCCTTCAAGGGAGCCCCATGTAGAGAGCATTGCAGTAATCCAGGCGAGACGTCACGAGCGTGAGTGACCGTGCATAGGGCATCCCGTCCAGAAAGGCGAACTGGCGCATCAGGCGAACCTGGTAGAACGCTTCCTGAGACGGCCACAAATGGTCTTCTAGAGACAGCCGCTCATCCAGGAGGACGCCTGTTGCGGACCCTTTCCATCGGGGCCAATGACTCGCCACCGATGGTCAGCCGCGGATTTAGCTGACTGTACCGGGATGCCGCATCCACAACCACTCTGTCTTGGCGGGATTGAGCTTGAGCCTGTTTCTCCCCATCCAGACCCATACGGCCTCCAGACACCGGACAGCACTGATAGCTTCGCTGGGGTGGTCCGTGTAGAAAAGTACAGCTGGGTGTCATCCGCATACAGCTGATACTTCACACCGAAACCACTGATGATCTCACCCAGCGGCTTCATGTAGATAAAGAACAGGAGGGCGAGAGATCGACCCCGCGGCACCCCACAAGTGAGGCGCCCGGAGCCGACCTCTGCCCCTGTCAACATCGACTGCACCGTCGGAGAGATAGGAGGAGAACCACCGATAAACGGTGCCTCCCACTCCCAATCCCTCCAACCGCGCAGCAGGATACCATGGTCGATGGTATCGAAAGCCGCTGAGAGGTCTAATAGGACCAGGGCAGAGGAGCAACCCCTATCCCTGGCCCTCCAGAGATCATCCACCAACGCGACCAAAGCCGCCTCCGTGCTGTAACCGGGCCGGAAACCGGACTGAACGGGTCTAGATAGACAGTTTCATCCAGGTGCAAGGGAAACTGATATGCCACCATATTTCTACAACCTTCGCCGCAGCGAAGGTTGAGACCGGACGATAGTTACCTAAAACAGCCGGGTCCAGGGAAGGCTTTAAGGAGGGGCTCACCACCGCCTCTTTCAAGGCGGCCGGAAGACACCTCCACCAAAGAAGCGGTCGAATCGCCTGAGCCAGCCTCGTGTGACCTCCCGAGTGGCCAGCACCAGCCAGGAGGGGCACGGGTCCAGTAAACATGTGGTGGCATTCAGCCTACCCAGCAACCTGTCCATGTCCTCAGGAGCCACAGGGTCAAACTCATCCCAAACAATATCGCCAAGACCACCTCGAACATCTCACCCGCATCACCGCAATCTTGGTCCAACCCATCCCGGTTGAACGATTTTATCGTGATAGATAATAAACTCTCAGCACGCCCCTGCAGCGGGTCATCCCGCCCCTGATGTAGGAGGGAGCGGGTCACCAAACAGGGCGGCTGGGCGGTTATCTGCCGATGCAATGAGGGAGGAGGCGAGCTACGCCGCTTCCTCAATGCCACTAGGTAAGTCCTAGTATAGGACTTCACTAGTGTCCGATCAGCTTCCGAACGGCTAGACCTCCAGGAACTCTCTAGGCGCCTTCTCCGCGCTCATCCTCTCAGCTCCTCGGAGAACCAAGGAGCCGGTTGGGACCTGCGCCGGTCAGAGGCCGCAAAGGCACGACACGGTCTAAGGCCCCGCCGCCCGCTCCCAGGCCGCCACAAGTTCCTCAGCCGAGCCGTGAGCCAGACCTCAGGAAATGGCCCAAGCTCCGTCCGAACCCATCAGGGTCCATCAGGCGCCTGGGACGGAACCAACGTGTCGGCTCCGCCTCCCGCGGTGGTGAATGGCGGTCAGAAAGTCCAGCGAAGAAGAGAGTGATCTGACCATGACAAAGGTTCGATGACTATTTCCTTTAAGTCCAGATCTCTCAACCACTGTCCAGAGAGAAAATCAGGTCCAGAGTGCCACCCCAATGTGAGTAGGGCCATCAACTACTTGGGTCAGATCCAAGGCCGTCATGGAAGTTGAACTCCCGAGCTGCCGCCGATGATGAGCCGGAAGATGGCAAGTTAAAGTCCCCATGACTAAAAGTCTGGGGTCTCAACTGCCACCCCAGCCAGCATCTCCAGGAGCTCGGGCAGGGCAGCTGTCACGCAGCAAGGAGCCAGGTACGTGATCAGCAAGCCCATCTGACACCCACGACCCCATCTCACAAAGAGGGATTCGCACCCGCAATCTGAGGTACAGTGGTCTCCCTCGGCTCTAGACTCTCTAATCACAACCGCCACCCCCACCTACCCTGGGCCTCGGCTGATGGAATGCACGGAAACCCGCGGGCACATCTCACAAGGCACGCCTTCAGTGCCCAACCAGGTCTCCGTAATGCCCATAAGGTCCGCGGAACCCCTGTATAAGATCACAAACAAGGGGGCTTTGTTCACCACAGACCGAGCATTGCACAACATCAATCAAGGCCCAGGCTCTGAGGATCCTGACCATCCGGGAACGGAAAGTCCAGGGTCGGAGCGTGATCGCTTAAGACATCGAGCACGCCCCGGAATTTGATATGACCCTCGCCCGCCATACCTGCCCCTCCCACTTACCGTGTCAATAGGACCACCTCACAGATAGGAACAGACCTCCCCATAACCTCCGAACCTGATAATAAAAACCATGAGCATGTGCAGGAACTGGCCTCACCCGACGGGTTACCCCATTACCCGCCTTACCCTCCCACCCTTAAAATTCCTCTAAAACCCCACAAGCTCTTCTTTTCGTGATGCCACCTCTGTGGGTCCCAAGACCACATGGAGGCCGGCCTCGGTAATGAGGAGGGCCATTCCTGCGAGGCGGGGCACTGCAGGCGCAAGAGTTCACAAGCAGTATAATGCGAGCAGCTGAGACTAAGAATCGGCAAAGTAGAGGCTCCATCTCCGGATGGCAAGATGATGACTGATGGTACTAGTCCAGAATGAAGGCATACAAAGAATGGAACAGCAATTAGCACCGAATGACAGTCAAGATGGTATTCTGTCCGGTGCCTAGTCCAAACATCCTGGAACCGGGGTGAGGGAAATGGTATTCCAGTCGCCACACGCCCCTCCTCCGTCCTCCTCTGTCCTCAACTAAATCCCATGTCCCCCTCAAGGAGTCCTAATAGGACCAAAACGCCATAGTAGTCTCAAAAAGGCCGAGGGGGCATGGGTGATGTTAAAATAGTCACAGTCATAGACTGGTTGCAGGGGCAACTGGGGTGCCTCCATCGCCTCCCGCAATCCTCCAATAACCATCTCCAGACATGGCCAGGAAAAGAATCCTAACCACTCCAGAAGCCGGGTCTCCCAGACCTCTCCTCCAAGAGGCGAAGTCCATATAAAGGCTAAACCTCTCCGAGAGGCTGGGGGTATGAAGGTTGCCAAGTCCATAATCCGCAGCAGGGGAAAGCCAAGAAACCATGGCAGCGAGGCAGATGGCAATAGGGTAGATGGAATACCTCCGCAATCATCCAGGTCGCCCACGATTGCAGAGGCTGGAGCCCAAAGGCTACCCCGAAAAGTCCGGAGTCCGCAGTCAGAAGGGGGCCGAGACGAGCCAGAGGCTAGCAGCCAGCCGCCAGACGAATCGGCAGAAAACGGCCGAAAAACGCCGACTCATCGCCCACCTCCGAGCCTAAAACATGGCCGCCAGAAACCACCGCTTGCCTACCCGGCCTCGTTCTCGGCAACCACATGTACGAGGGAGTCCAAAGACCTCTCATATGGCTGCCCGAAGTAAGATCTACCGGGCCGGGGACAGCAAGCGGCTAAACGGACGGCCGAGGCTTCGTCAACATCGGAGGGGCCTCTCGTCGCCGGAGCCGAGTCCTCAGAGCCGCGCCATCTTGCGCATGCGCAGAGCTTTTTTTTAAGGGTCATCAATTCATCAACCCTCACTCCAAAAAAGAAGACCATCCTGGGAGGCCAGACTCCACTTCCTTTAGTATTCGGAAGGAAACAGAAGCGCCAGGAAGAATCCAGCCTAATCCGTGGCACATGGTCCTCTGAAGACAAAAATCCACAGCTCATACACACAGTATCGCTGGTGAAATTTAGATTAATCTGTATTTGTTAATTGTTATGCTCCCCAGAAACACAGCAGTGCTTATTTTGTATTTGGGTTATTATTGTATGTATCCCTATTTTCCCCAGATTCACCATATCCTGTTCTTTCAATAAAGCATTCAGATCTACACACATGGTCTGTTTTATTGGAGGATTGGTGGGCTTAGCTGCATGTCGAGCTGCACACAGAGTAATGTATAGTGAGGACAGAACAAGGGTTTTTCTGCTTAACAACCTTATGCAAAAAAAAGATCATAAAAACTACTTGTGACCATGATGGGGAGGTTGAATGATGAGGACCACTATAGAACGTTTTTCTCTCACATTGATAGCGGTTGAGATCCATTGAGTTCAGTGTAGTGAGAGGCAACACTGAAAAATGGAAATACTTTCCCCCCCCCCAGCACAGGAGTGTCAAACTCAGGGCCCAGGGGCCAAATTTGGCCCATGGGGTGCTTATATCTGGCCCACAGGGATGCCCTGGACACAACAAAGGATCGGCTTCCATTTTCTCTGGCAGAGGTTTGCAGCTGAAAACACAGCTGGCAAGGGATGCGTGCGGCTCTCCCAAGCTCCGTTTTTACTGGCAGAGGGTTGCAGGAGGCCATCTCAGCTGAAAATGGAACTTGGGAGCCTGTTCGTGCTGGCGGAGCGCTCAAGCCACCACAGGCAACCCCGACATGAGTGACGTAGAGCTGGCCACCCACACCCTGGCCATGCCCACCCTGGCCTCCCGAGATCAAACCCAACCTTGATGTGTCCCTCAACGAAATTGAAGCCAGTTTGGATGGATTTAAAAGGAGACCGGGTTGATTCACAGACAAACAGGCTTTCAATGACTGCTAATATGGATGGTTATTTACTACTCCTGATTTTTAAACAGTATATTTTAAGGGAAGGGAGCTGTTGACATCTAATCTGGTGTGTGAACTCCCCAAATTCATCATTGGTCAACTGTAGAATGCCGGGTTGTAGATTCCAGATATGGGTTTGCATCAGTGGTGATTCAAGTAATTTAACAACCGGTTCTCTGCTCTAATGATTTCTTCCAACAACCAGTTTGCTCAGAAAGTTAACAACCGATTCTCCTGAAGTGGTGTGAACTGGCTGAATCCCACCACAAGTTTGCATACCGATATAAAGGGCTTGGACTGCTAAGGCGAACAAACAAATCAATCCTAGAGGAGATCAACCCTGACTGCTCTTTAGAAGGCCAGGTCCTGAAGATGAAACTGAAATACTTTGGCCACCTAATGAGAAGGAAGGTCTGACTGGAGAAGAGCCGAATGCTGGGAACGATGGAGGGCAAAAGAAGAAGGGGACGACAGAGAACAAGGTGGCTGGATGGAGTCACTGAAGAAGTCGGTCTGAGCTTAAATGGACTCCAGAGGATATTAGAGGACAGGAAGGCCTGGAGGAATGTTGTCCATGGGGTCGTGATGGGTCGGACACAACTTCACAACTAACAACAACATCGAGGGCAGCAAAAAGTTAGAGCCTCGTTTGTCCTTTTCTTGCCGCTTTATTACAAATGAGCACAAATTATATACGTATAAATTATAAACGGCCTTCTATTGCATTACACAGCTTTGCATCATATTAGGGCCTTGCGTGCGTTTGTCTTCATTCTTTGAATTAAGTTTGCTGCTGAATACCTTTCAGTTTTGATGTTTCAGTAAGAGTCCCTCAAATCATTGACATAAGGAATTAAAAAGAAGGGAGGGGGGAGAATTAAGAAGTAATCGTGTGTGGAGAAGATATGAGGATCACACGCTGTAGCTAATACCGTAATACAATAAAGATACTATATCTTGCAGCTGCAAATAAGTGCTCTGCTTCACCCTTTGCCCAAGGAAGCATCTCTGCCTGTTGGTCTTGCTGCTAATTGAAGGACTCAATCGATGAGGATGAATCTTAAATGAAGCTGCAAACTTGTTCAGGATTGTACCATCTTAAGGAATGGGGATTAGGCAGCTTGATTAGCTCAGCGTCCGCTGATTTCACTAAGTCCATTCTAGCCATCTCCAAATGCAATAATCTCTAAGCGCTAGTGATAAAAGCCAAAAAGCACAGTAAAAAAAAAATAGATTAAGTAGAAAGAAGACCAAAGTACCAAGAATAAGTACAGACAGCAACCTTGTAGCAGGTAATCAAGACTTGTAGAAAGTTAGCACCCACGGTTCAGCGTAATTATGAGCTAGGATAGCCATAACAACAAGTCAGCCAATGGGAACTGTTTGATGACTAAGAAACAGGATCTATTGTGGGCCAGGGGAGACGGCTCGGCGCCTGGGCATGGCTTAGCTTGACTGAACTGTACGTATGTAAGGATTGTTATTGCTTCTGTGATTATTATAGATTCTGTGCTTTTGGTTCCTGAGTTCCGGTTCTGGCTTCTGCTGCATCGGTATTGTATACATGCATCATGCTTTAGGGACGCGATGGCTCAGGGGCTAGGACGCTTGTCGATCGAAAGGTTGGCAGCTCAGCGGTTCGAATCCCTAGTGCTGTCGTGTAATGGGGTGAGCTCCCATTACTTGTCCCAGCTTCTGCCAATCTGGCAGTTTCGAAAGCAAGTAAAAAATGCAAGTAGAAAAATAGGGACCACCTTTGGTGGGAAGGTAACAGCGTTCCGTGCACCTTTGGCGTTGAGTCACGCCGGCCACATGACCACGGAGACATCTTCAGACAGCGCTGGCTCTTCGGCTTTGAAACGGAGATGAGCACCGCCCCCTAGAGTCAGGAACAACTAGCACAAATGTGTGAGGGGAACCTTTGCCTTTTTATCATGCTTTAGATTACTGTATATAAAGAAGTTGCTTTTATACATGAATCCTGCTGAATTCTTTACTTATGTGTTGGTTGGATTGCTGCAAACTCTAACACTCACCCTTCTCTTAGAAGAGTGAAATGTTTTGGGAAATCTTAAAAAGGCAGATTATTATATTTCTCAAGGGAAGAAATGGAGAAACATGCAACCCCCCCACCCCCGCACCTTCTTTAAGCCCACAGCAGATGTCAGCACTTAAGAAATAAAGAGCTTATTGAAAGAAGACAAGTATCTAGATAGCTCTATTCATAAGCAAATAGCCATCACAAAGATCCAATGCAGGAAAAAGCCATTAAGTCGCAATAGGAATTGCCCAACACCCTTTCAGAACACAAGGCCCTTCATTGCGTCAGCAGTCCAAACTTCAACCGAACTTAGCTCAGACAAACAGACAACATTTTAAGAAAATGTTGGATAACCATCTGACTGAGATGGTGTAGGGTTTCCTGCCTGGGCAGTGGGTTGGACTAGAAGGCCTCCAAGGTCCCTTCCAACTCTGTTGTTATATTATATATTATATTATATATTAAACACCTAGGATTTGTACTTTTCCTATAAAGCCAGCTATGACCCCTACATGGCCCCATGGGAATCTGACAACAGCCAATAGAATACATGTTCTTGCACAGGAACAGGCAGCTCAAGTGCAAAGCCTAAGAGAAGGTATAAAAACCCCTCCACTTTCAACTCTATGGGGTAAGCTGCACCAGAACCCATGTGGTTCTGCTTCATCATTAAATTTCCATGTTTCCAGTGTCTTTCTCCCAGCTTGGAACTGAACCAGATGGATATTTCTTCCCACAGACTGGTGAATGGTGATTTTTATTATTACTATTTCTGTAGCTGCACAGCTCCACAAGTGACAGTGGCTGATGTACATCATAAAACAGAAGAACAATTAAAACAGTAAAAAATAATAAATAAACAGCACCTGACTCTAAAGCTCTTAATGTGCATGACAACATAACCAGGAAAGGGTTGTGTTGTCATGCAAAGTACACTCAGAACCCAGGGCTGGGCACACAACCTAGTCTTCAGAGTTTTAAGAAAGAGCCCACAGAGTTGGGGTATCCTGATAGCTGAAAGGGGAATATTGCAGAGACCAGAGAAGTCATGTCTGGTTCATGTCAGTCAACATTCCTTGGTTGATGTGACTACAAATTCCCAAGCTCCTTGATCAAACTGGATGGATTGGAACCATCAAGAGAAGATGGTCCGTTAGGTCAGGGGTCTCCAACCTTGGTCCCTTTAAGACTTGTGGACTTCAACCCCACAAGGAGTTGAAGTCCACAAGTCTTAAAGTTGTCAAGGTTGGAAACCCCTGCCTTAGGTAGCCTGGACCCAAGCCAGAAAGGGCTTTAACAATGATAACCAGCATCTTGAATGGCACCTAGAAACCCACATGCAACCCATGCAGCTCACAAAGCATTGCTGTTGCATGTGTCGAATGCATAACACTCCTTATTGTCCCTGCAGTCATGTTTTGCCTCCATGGATGCTTCCAACAACTCTTCAAGGGGCACCCTAAACAAATGGCCATGCTAAAGAAATATCAGTCAAGAAACATTGTGCACAGTATGATAGCAATGGAGGCTTTGGAAAAAATATTGAGATGCAGTGATAGTAGATACATCAGTTCGGTTCTCATAAAGTTTGAAAAGGGAGATTGCGACCCTAAGGTTCGGATTTTCTAAAAAAAAAAAAAAATCTTTACCAAAAATGAAAAATAGAAAATCCATGCCAAGGAGGTCTGAATGAGCTGAAGATTGAACTGGAGAGTGACTTTCTCAAAGGATACAAAGAAACTGTAGGAAGTTTTTTTTTTAATTTGCATTTATATCCCACCCTTTTCCGAAGACTCAGGGCGGCTTACACTATGTCAAGCAATAGTCTTCATCCATTTGTATATTATATACAAAGTCAACTTATAGCCCCCAACAATCTGGGTCCTCATTTTGCCTACCTTATAAAGGATGGAAGGCTGAGTCAACCTTGGGCCTGGTGGGACTTGAACCTGCAGTAATTGCAAGCAGCTGTTGTTAATAACAGACTGTCTTACCAGTCTGAGCCACCAGAGGCCCTAGAACCCACACCTCTCCTAGAAAATGAAATATTTTAGGAACTATTAAAAGGGCAGAATATTTCCCCTAAAAGGATGGCAGAAACTCACCTCCATACACACACACACACCTTTGTCAATGGGCCATTAATGTCTGAGCCAGTCTATTCTACATAACGAAGATCTACCTCCTTCAGGCAGAGCCATTTAATTGCCTTTTAATTGCCATCACCCAGCAAGATTCAACCAAACTTAACACAGAGACAACCTACAAAGCTAGCTGTGACCTCTGACAGCAACCAATCAGAATACTCTTCCTGGGTCCCAGCAAGTTCAAAGCCAGAGAGGGTATAAAACCCAAGGATTCTCAGCATCTCTTCCCTTTTTTTTTTTTGCCCAAGATCTCCAAGGCATGTAATCCTGTTCATCAACAAACCTTCTTTCGAAGCAACTTCCATGAATCCAGTCTCTTTTCCCTCCACTTGGAACTGAACCCAGAAGGATATTTCTTCCAACAAAATATCGCAAAGGCTTTCTGAACTTTTGCATGCACAATATTCATTTACTTATTCTGAAGCTGCAAATAATGGGAAATGAAATGCATTCAAATTTGCAGACAGATAGTATTGAGATGTGCAATCTGGCCAAGTGCCTGAACTTTGCATACAACTGTATCCTGATACATCTAAAAGGAACAGAGAATCCAAGACTTCAGCAGCGAGTTGCCAGGTTCCGAAAACAAGAACAAAAACTTGTGATTGAAAACTTCTGGTTCCACCCTTTCTGCAACATAACAAACCCAACCAAAGAAGTTCCTAGGCTAATTATCAGTTTTGCTCAACTGATAGTACAGAACAGAGCTGAGCCTTGACAGCAAGTTTTCTTGCTGATCGCTAACATGTAAGTGGCTTAAGTAAACTCAGCTCTTTTGTGTGATCCTGTTGATTAGACCTAACATTTTGTACGTAAGGTCTTCTCTTCCTTTCCAGCAAGCCAAGCAGGATATTTTGCAAACAGATTAAAACAGGGGTGTCAAACTCACGGCCCGCGGGCTGGATGCGTCACACGCTGGCCATGCCCACCCTCGTTTTAGCAAAGGGGGGGAAAGTCACGATAGGTCATGTGATGACAACGTGATGATGGAAATTTGACACCCCTGGATTAAAGCGAAGTAGCACTACAGAGAACATGTTTTAATTAAGGAGTCAGTATGATGGTGGAGTAGAACTGCAGAGATCTAAATTTAAATCCACCCTTAGCCCTTGGTGAATTCTGTCAATCAGTCGGACGGAAGGAAGGAAGGAAGGAAGGAGAGAGGGAGGAAAGGAAAGGAGGGAGGGAGGAAAGGAATGGAGGGAAGGAGGGAGGGAGGGAGGAAAGGAGGGAGGGAGGGAGGAAAGAAGGGAGGGAGGAAGGAAAGAAGGAAGTGAGGGAGGGAGGGAGGGAGGGAGGAAGGAAGGAAGGAGGGAGGGAGGGAGGGAGGAAAGGAAGGAAGGAAGGAAGGAAGGATGGAGGGAGGGAGGAAAGGAAAGGAAAGGAAAGGAAAGGAGGGAGGGAGGAAAGAAAGGGAGGGAGGGAGGGAGGAAGATATCATTGTTTCACAGCTTATAATAGACAAATCATTCAATTTCTTTTAAAAAATAACTTTTTAATCCCTTTTAGGGAAACATTTTAGAAAGTTGAGGTGCTCAAAAGAAAAATGAACTTCTTAGCCAAATTTCTCCTCTGATGACCTTCAGACCTTCAAATCCATAATCAAAAATGCCATTCCTTCTCAACAAACTGTCTCTCATCTATGTGTATTCCAAAATGTGTTGCCTGTTGCAATTTCTGACATAACTGAACACAAGATGGCGACAGAGCCCCTTTAAAAGAAAGGTGTTTTTTTTTTAGTGTTTTCTTTTTTTCTTCTTCAAAAATGAACATTTAAATTCGGTTCACAGATATACACAAGCCTCATATTTTATCTATGAATGAAAAACATTTTTAACAGCCCGCCCAGTTGTTCCTGCTAATAATTTGATAACAAGGTAGTTTAATCAAAGAAAAATTAAATGCATTAATTAGATTTTTTTTTTAAAAAAAAGTCAAAAGCTATATTCCTTTTTGATACTTTGTTATCTCTTCTTGCAGACTTTAAAATAATTCCATATTATCTTGGTTGATTAAATAGAAACCATCTGCTATCGTTATCAGTACTAATACTCTACTTCCACATAGGTTAAAGACCTGCTCTTCAAGGAGAAGAAAAAGGAGGAGGAGGAGGAGGAGACCTTCTCCAAGTTTCAAACATAACTGATTTCTGGATTCTAAACCAGCGGTCACCAATTGGTGGTCCGTGGACCATTGGTGGCCCGTGAGAAAATTTTGGTGGTCCGCAGAAAAATTATTTGCATTTTTTATCTTGCACTAAATCAGGGTTCCTCAAACTACACGTATCCCTGGGCTGGATACGTGCAATGAACGGTTGTGTTGTTGCAGAGAGTCTCCCCCTTCGGGGTTTTTTTGTGTGGGTCGGAGGGGGGCAGAAATTCCAACTTGGGGTCTGCTTCAGCCTCCTGGTGTGGGGCTTTGGGTGAAGGCTGGAGGGAAGTGCCACTGGTGGCAAAGAGCCAGAGGGCCTCGTTCCAGTGGGACTGCATCATGGCCTAGAATTTTATTTTATTTATTTTGTCACAACATCATACAAAAAGATTATATAGTATATACACATATAAACATATATAGGAAGAAGAAAAGAAAAACAATAGGACAGGAACGGTAGGCACATTTGTGCGCTTATGCACACCCCTTATGGTCCTCTTAGGAATGGGGTGAGGTCAATAGTAGAAAGTTTTTGGTTAAAGCTTTTAGGATTATGGAAGAGACCACAGAGTCAGGTAAAGTATTCCAAGCACTGATGATTCTGTTGCAGAAGTCATATTTTCTGCAATCTAGATTAAAGCGGTTAACATTAAGTTTAAATCTATTGGTTGCCCTTGTATTATTGCAATTAAAGCTGAAGTAGTCTTTGACAGGAAGGACATTACAATAAATGATTCTGTGAGTTAAACTTAGGTCTTGTCGAAGGCGACGGAGTTCCAAGTTTTCTAAGCCTAGGATTTCAAGTCTGGTGGGATAAGGTATTTTGTTGTTTTCAGAGGAATGGAGAACTCTTCTTGTAAAATATTTCTGGACACGTTCAATTGTATTGATGTCAGAGATGTGGTGAGGGTTCCAAACCGGTGAGCTGTATTCTAGAATTGGCCTAGCAAATGTTTTATATGCTCTGGTTAGTAGTGTGGTGTTTTTGGAAAAGAAGCTACGCAAAATTAGGTTTACAACTCTTAGAGCTTTTTTTGCTATGTAGTTGCAGTGGGCTTTGGCACTTAGATCATTTGACATGAAAACTCCAAGGTCTTTGACGGGATGGGGGTCGTCTGTAAGGTAATGTCCATCTAGTATGTACTTAGTTTTAGAGTTCTTGTTTCCTATATGTAAGACTGAGCATTTGCTGGTTGAAATTTGGAGCTGCCAATTTTTAGACCAAGCGGTTAGATGGTCAAGGTCGTTTTGAATGATAGAAGTGTTGTCTGTGGTGTTAAATAGTTTGACATCGTCAGCAAAGAGAACACAATTACTTGAGATATGGTCACAAAGATCATTAATGTATAGAATAAAGAGTGTTGGTCCAAGGACGCTGCCTTGAGGAACGCCACTCTTGACAGGAACAGGATTTGATAAAGCATTGCCAATTTTGACCACTTGTTGTCTGTTAGACAGAAAAGCAGATATCCATTTGTGGAGGGGTCCTGAGATGCCATAGGATGTTAGTTTAAAGAGAATTGGCTGACCATCTCAGCGCACTAAGCCTCCAGGCGCCAGTACCTGGCCTTGCCCTCCTGCAGGTCTTCCCTCTGCTTGGGAAGCCTATGTTCCTAGTCCTCAGTGAAGTGCTTCCACTGAGCCTCCTTCTCGGTCAGATCCAATTTGAACTGAGCTGTTTTGCTAACTCTTTCTGGTGATGGCTGCTTAGCTCCAGCAATTGCTTCCTGTTGGGGCCCTAAGGAGCCAGAGGAGGTGAGGAGCTGCTGGGAGGGAGGGATGAGTAGAGGCCGTCGAGACATACCTTGACGTGAGTGACACCGAGTTGGCCACACCCACCCAGTCACATGACCACGTAGCCATGCCCACCACGCAAGTCATTAGGCAGATCATATTAGTGGTTGGTCCGCGGGATTTAAAATTATGAATTTAGTGGTCCCTGAGGTCCAAAAGCTTGGTGACCCCTGTTCTAAACCATAGCATGGAAGATGGCAGCATCCAACCAACCACGTCTGATCTTAAGAAAACAAAACTGTGTGTCTGTCTTTCACTCACTCACATACACAAAGACTATTTGATGTCCATCACTGGTGGTTTTCAAAAATAGACTGGACAACCATTTGACTGGGATGGCATAAGGTCTCCTGCCTTGAGTAAGGAATTGCTAAGGAAGGAAAAGTGTCCATGGATTTCTTCTCATTCAAGCTACCGTATATACTCGAGTATAAGCCGAGTTTTTCAGCACGTTTTTTGTGCTGAAAAACGTCCCCTCGGCTTATACTCGAGTATATACGGCTTATACTCGAGTTTTTTTTCTTCTTCTTTTTTTCCCATTATACCGGATGGTGCAAACTTGGCGGGCTTTTGCATTAGCGCGGGGAAGCCCTGCCGGTGCAGTGAGAGGGCGGGTAGCTGCCTCATTTCCCTCCCTCGGCTTATACTCGAGTCCCCAGTTTACCCCAGTTTTTTGGGGTAAAATTGGGGACCTCGGCTTATACTCGGATCGGCTTATATTCGAGTATATACGGTAACTAAAAAATTTACATGTTATATAGAAAACAGATTTCTTGGAGAAGGTCTATCTATCTGGTTTTTAAGAACCAACACTCACTCTGTCTGTCTGTCTGTCTGTCTGTCTGTCAAACATGTACAAGATAACAGGTATGAGTATAAACATGGACATGAACATAGGAAATGAGTACAAATAAATGGGGACAGGGATGGTAGGCATGCTGGTGCACTTATGCACACCCCCTTTACGGACCTGGGGTGAGGTCCACGGTAGGCAGTTTAAGATTGAATCTGTAGGGGATTGAGGATGTAACAATGGAGTCAAGTAGAGCATTCCAGGTGTTGAAGTCATATTTTCTGCAATCGAGTTTGAAGTGAGTTTGTAGCTACTGTTTGCCCATGTATTATTGAGGTTGAAGCTGAAGTAGTCGTTGACAGGTAGGACGTTGTAGCAGACAATTTGGTGTACTATGTGTTCTGTCTTCTTCCCCGCTTCAGACCCACGAGCTGGCCTTCAGCCAATGGATTCACAGCTCTTATCAGTCCTGGCAGAGAAAACACAGCTGCAGCTGCCTGTTCACACAAATGACTCACGTAGCAAGACTTTCAGCTCTTTTTGAAATGGTTCAGCTAAACTTTTGCTTCCCGTGGAGTGAGAGCAGTCCCAAAGCTCCTTATATAATCTATAAGGATAAGGATCCTTTTGATGATGCTGCCTCTCTAATCTTCTGAAGCACGGGTCAAGCCAATCTTTATTATTATTATTATCAGCTGGGTCTGAAGGCGTAGCCTGGGGAAGGGAGGAATCAGGGGATGACGGCCTCATTACGTCCTCCAACTGGTCTGGTTCTGGCTCCTGAAGCCGAGCCAAAGGCATCGGTGCTCTCGAGGTAAGCCTTACAGGCCCTTCCCCCTCAGTCTCGGAGTCACTTTTGGGCATGGGGCCAGGTTCGGGGGCTGGAGTCACAACATTATGCTTAGGTCAGACCGTAGGTGGCATAGTTTCAGGTGTTCAACTAAAAGACCTCCAAGGTGCCTTTCAGTCCTATGAGTCTATGTTTTGATAATAAACAATGAGGAAGTCAACCAATGACATCTGACGGGTCATCTGAAGATGGAGGCTCAACCTGATAAAAGCAGCATTTGCAGAGTTGCATCGCAATCACTGCCTCCTTTCTGCATGTCTTGGTGCTCTACAGGAACAACATGGACACAAGCAGCAAAACCATGCTATCCATGGGGTATAGTCCTGCCTAGCATGCTGGGCTTTTCTGAATAGTTGGAAGTATAGCGCTGTGGGAAGAAATATCCATCTGGTTCAGTTCCAAGCCGGGAGAAAGACACAATAAACATGGAGGCTGCTTGGAAAGATGGTGTAATGATGAAGCAGAAACACCAAGCACATGGTTCTGGGGCAGCTGACCACATGGAGTTGAAAGTGGGTGGCTTTTATATCTTCTTTTGGGTTTTGTATTTGAGCTGCCTGTTCCTGTGCATTAAAATTTATTTTAATTTTTGTATCCGTTGTTTTATTTTGGCTGTAAACCGCCCTGAGTCCTTTGGGAGAAGGGCGGTATAGAAATTAAAATAATAAATAAATAAATAAATAAGAACATGCATTCTATTCTACTGGCTGTTGTCCCCAATGGAACTACATCCACATGGAGGAAAGTATGCAGTGGAGTACCCCAAGGCTCTGCTTTAGGCCCAGTACTCTTCAACATCTTCATCAATGACTTGGACGAGGGGATAGATGGGGAACTCATCAAATTTGCAGATGACACCAAGCTGGCAGGAATAGCCAACACTCCAGAAGATAGGCTCAAGATACAGAAGGATCTTGACAGACTTGAACATTGGGCGCTAACTAACAAAATGAAATTCAACAGTGAAAAAAGGAAGGTTCTACATTTAGTCCAAAAAACCAAAATGCACAGGTACCGTATATGTGGTACCTTGCTCAATAGTAGTAACTGTGAGAGGGATCTTGGAGTCCTAGTGGACAACCATTTAGATATGAGCCAGCAGTGTGCAGCAGCTGCCAAAAAATCCAACACAGTTCTGGGCTGCATAAACAGAGGGATAGAATCAAGGTCACGTGAAGTGTTAATACCACTTTATAATGCCTTGGTAAGGCCACACCTGGAATACTGCATTCAGTTTTGGTCGCCACGATGTAAAAAAGATGTTGAGACTCTAGAAAGAGTGCAGAGAAGAGCAACAAAGATGATTAGGGACTGGAGGCTAAAACATATGAAGAACGGTTTCAGGAACTCGGTATGTCTAGTTTAATGAAAAGAAGGACTAGGGGAGACATGATAGCAGTCTTCAATATCTCAGGGGTTGCCACAAAGAAGAGGGAGTCAAACTATTCTCCAAAGCACCTGAGGGTAGAACAAGAAGCAATGGGTGGAAACTAATCAAGGAGAGAAGCAACTTAGAACTAAGGAGAAATTTCCTGACAGTTAGAACAATCAATAAGTGGAACGACTTGCCTGCAGAAGTTGTGAATGCTCCAACACTGGAAATTTTTAAGAAAATGTTGGATAGCCATTTGTCTGAAATGGTGTAGAGTTTCCTGCCTGGGCAGGGGGTTGAACTAGAAGACCTCCAAGGTCCCTTCCAACTCTGTTATTATATATATTAGGGGTCATATCTGTCTCTATAGGCAAAGTACAAATCCTGTACTTTGTTTGTCTGAGATATGTTTGGTTGAAGTTTCTGAGGGTGATGCAGCAGTAAAGAGGCTTGTGTTCTGAAAGGGTGTTGGTCAATTCCTATTGTGACTTAAATGGCTCTGTCCTGGTTTGGATCTTGAGTGAGGGCTAATCCTACCATTCTGCCTTTGTTTCAAAATGTCTTGAATGGATTACCAAACCTGCATTTCTAAAAGCTGGCTGCAGTATCTGCTGGGGCTATTAAGAAAAGTGGGGGTTGCTTTCTGCCTCTTAAAAAAAAAACACATGTTTCTCCATTTCTCCCTTTGGGAAATATAAAATCTTGCCTTTTTTTAATAATCCTCAACATATTTCATTCTTCTAGGAGGGGTGTTTGTGTGTGGCTTCCCACAGCACAAAATCCACATTTCATAACTGGACATTTCCTTTACGCTCGCAGTTATCCCAGCAAACAGTCTAAAAATAGCCCGCAGATATTGCAATTTGTAAAGAAGAGTCTTCTTGGTGACAGAGAAAGCGTGAGGCATGGAGCAGAAACTTCACCCCAGACTGGACAGTGTAAGATAACTGCCCAGCTTGTCCTGGCCTGTATTTATAAGTACAGCAGCTGCTACGCTATTTAAGAGAATATAGTATGAGGCATACATTCATGCTTCATCTGCTGAAGTTCTAACTCACAGAGAAAGCCAACATTTGTTTGTTTGTTTGTTTATTATTTGTCAACAAGTACAAGGAAACACGCAACAGTACAGACATAGACATGGACACGTGAAAAAAATTGGCACAAATAAAAAGATATAAATAGGCAAAACATAGCCATAAACACATAGAATGATTACGTATAAATGGGGACAGCAGGACAGGGACGGTAGGCACACTGGTGCGCTTCTGCACACCCCCTTAGGGACCTCTTAAGAAACATGAAAGGTCCACGTTAGACAGTTTGAGGTAAAAGGTTTGAGGATTAGAGAGACCAACAACAGGATCAGGTAGAGTGTTCCAGACATTTACTACACTATTGCAGAAGTCATATTTACTACGATCAAGATTAGCGCGAATTACATTGAGCTTGAATCTACTGATAGCCCTTGTGTTATTGCGGTTGAAATTAAAGTACTCATTTACAGGTAGGATGTTTTGGTAAATAATCTTATGAACTAAGCATAGGTCGAAACGTAAACGATGTAGTTCGAGGCTATCCAGACCTAAAATTTCAAGCCTGGTGGTATAGGGAATTTTATTTCAAGCAGAAGATTTGAGAACTCTTCTAGTCTAATAAAATACATCTAACGTTTTCTTCTTGCCAAACCCTGTCTCAAATAGAAAGCAGCTGTTGTGGCTCCCACCCCTGAACCTGGCCCCATGTCCGAAAGTGCCTTGGAGCCGGTCCTGCTGCCAGAAAGTGACTCGGAGCCAGGCCTGCTGCCAGAAAGTGATTTGGACAGTGAGGGGGAAGGGCCATCAGGACTTACCTCGGAAGCACCGGCCTCCCTGGATCAGCTCCAGGAGCCAGAAGCAGGCCAAGTGAAAGAGATAACGAGGCCGCCTTCTCCTGACTCTTTCCTCCCCCCCCCCAGGCCACACCTGCAGACCCAGCTGACAGCAATCAAGCTTGGCTCAATCCCAGGTTTCGTAGGCAGGAGAGAAGGGAACGACAGAAACAGGGGATGGGCAGGCCTAGGAAGTGCTGAGTCATGGAGCCACACCCCACAGGATATAAAAGGCAGCAAGAGCTGGTGTGTCTCTTTGTATCAGGCAAATCCACGGATTGACTAGAGCTGAAGGCAGTAGTGGGATTCAGCCAGTTCGCACCACTTCGGGAGAACGGGTTGTTAACTTTCTGAGCAGTTTGGTGAAATGGTTGTTGGAAGAAATCATTAGGGCAGAGAACCAGTTGTTAAATTATTTGAATCCCACCCCTGGCTGAAGGTTGTGACTCACCAGCGTCTTGGCAGCTATCGAGGGCTCTTGGCAGCTATCGTCTTGGCAGCTATCGCTGGCTCTTTTGCTGCCAGAACTGATAAGAGCTGGCTAATTAAGCCATCGTTCGGACAGAGGTGAGGAGGACACAACAGCAGCCTTTAAATCCCCGAAAAGCTTCTCGGCCTCATCTTAACCCATAACCACAGACCTGAGGTGACCACAATATTTTCCCAAAATGTTTGGAACACCCCTATTTTTTAGAAATGGACCCTTCCATTTGTGAATAGCTTTTGTTTTCCTGCCAGTAAGAGTGTTTGCAGCATCGCGCTTACATCAGTTATTTGGTGTTTTCTGTAGCAACATTTGAATTTGAATTTCGGTCGTTTTGTTCATTTTGTTAATTACGTTTTTACAGTTAATTCTTATTCACCGCTTACACATGACTGTGACTGTTTTTATATCCTCCAATTAATATTCACCTATGTTCTATAAATTTATACTAATTTTACATTCTATTTAGAGTTCTATCCCTTTTTTTTCCTTCTATTTTCGATCCAATTGTCCCATTTTTTCCATATTATGTAAAAATCCGAATCCATCAATCCTTTCAATTCAAGAGTCATTTTCTCCATTTTGGTGCAGTCCAATACTTTTTTAATTATTAAATCTTCAGAGGGTATGTTTTGACTTCTCCAACATTGTGCGAAAGACAATCTTGCCACAGTTATCATATGCAGAATAATATATACTGGTTTTTATATATATATTTCCTTTTCATTATTCCTAGAAGAAACAATTCTGGTTTATACTCTATTTGAAGCTTGTTACATCCTGTATCCAACTATGTATCTTCATCCAATATTTTTGGAGCATAACCATAATATATGAAAGAAAGTACCTAGTTTCGGTCATTTTGACCACAGATCTTTATTAACATATTTTTTATATATAATGTCGGGGCCAAGTTTTCTGCCAAAAAGGATATGATTTGGTGATCCAAACTTTGAATAAACTGTTCTAAAATGGTTTGGAGAAGCAGAGAGGCATCTGAGTGAAGTGGAATCGGATTGTGATGAAAATTTTGTAATGGACGATGAGGAACCTGCCACTACTGCTGATCCTGACATCAGCGATGATGAAGCTCCCAATGAAATTGATGACCAGGTACAATCTACATTGTGCAATAATTTATATGGCAAGAACAAATGGTCTTCTGCATCTTTTGAAAGCAATAGATCCAGAACTATTAAAAAGGGCCTCTGTGGCTCAGACTGGTAAGACAGTCTGTTATTAACAGCAGCTGCTTGCAATTACTGCAGGTTCAAGCCCCACCAGGCCCAAGGTTGACTCAGCCTTCCATCCTTTATAAAGGTAGGTAAAAGGAGGA
The DNA here is from genome assembly GCF_028640845.1 of Ahaetulla prasina. Classification (NCBI taxonomy): domain Eukaryota; kingdom Metazoa; phylum Chordata; class Lepidosauria; order Squamata; family Colubridae; genus Ahaetulla; species Ahaetulla prasina. The sequence continues at coordinate 129,774,463 of NC_080543.1, forward strand.
CCCAGATTGTTGGGGGCAATAAGTTGACTTTGTAGATAATATACAAATGGATGAAGACTATTGCTTGACACAGTGTAAGCCGCCCTGAGTCTTCGGAGAAGGGCGGGATATAAATGCAAATTTTAAAAAAAAGAACAGAATAGTCACAATATTTTTGTGCAATGACCTGGACTATGGCCAGCAGCTAGAAATCTCGGGAATTCACCTACTCCCTAGAGATTGGAAAATTATTATTTTCTAAAGAAATTATTAGTGCCACCATTCAGTGAACCAATGTAAAAAATTAGAGAAGAAAGATTGAAGTTCAAGGATGGAGAAACAAAAAGTGACTTGCGTGATGTGGATTTGATAGAGATCAATACATTTTTTTGGTTTACATCAATTTTTAGATCCAACCATGAAAACATCAAATGTCTTTTTGCTACTGAGGTCATTATGATCTCATGTCTGTAAATAATATGTCTGTGCTTAAGGGTTAAAATTAGGAAAACTTGGTTTCCTGTGATCTCCTGGTTTTTGCAGCTTGTCAGCCTGAATATTGAGAATGAAAGGACGTGGGAAGAAGTGACACTCTAATTATCTTGTGTGTTTGCTTTGCTGCTCTACTTCTGGAACGGCAAAGATGTAATGAGAAGACTTCTGTTGTTGTTGTTGTTTGAGCCGATTCTTCAGCTTGGCGGAACAAGCCAAATGCAGCTGATGTGTCATAACACTTCATCTCCGAGGCGTATTTTAAACAGTTTGCACCTCTAATCGTTGCTCAGCACAGATCAGCTAATACCTTTAAGTGATCCAATTTTCTCTCAGGCTTCTCTTCCTTCATTCCTAAAATCTGAGGTGAGCGTTGGGCATCAAGAAGGTGTCCTCCAAATGGTTTTGATTTTGGCTTTCGTCTGACCCAGCCGGTAGCGTCCAGTGGTAAGGATTGTAGGAGCTGTTGTGTCATGAAACCATGGTTGAAGGAGAAGGGTCCCTGATGGAAGGAGAAGGTCAGCTGTCATCTTACGTTCGCTGTGCTTCGCTGTTATGTGGTGACAGGCTGCCATTGAACTGTGGTGTAGGGGATGAGGAGGGGGATGCTTGGGGAATTGAAAGTAGAGGCTGCACCTCCTTGAGATGCTGCCCCAAAGTCACCCAACTGGAAGAAGGAGGGAGCCACACACCAAACTGTGCTTGGACTGACCATTATGAAAACATCTTGCATGGACATTGCAGTGGGGATTGGAGACTGGGATTACACTGAGGTAGGCAGCAAGGGACATTTTAGAGACTTAGAGTTTAGATTAACTTTATTGTCACATTGAATGTACACTAATCGGCATATATTAAAATGAAATTTCATTGCATACAGCTCTCAAAGGGTCACCACCTCCAATCTACACTACATAAACATGACTAAATAAATAAATGAACACAAAATTATGCATGTAGCCAAAAATATTGTATGACACAGAGAAACAACACAGTCTGGTTTGGTTGTATACATGTAAATGGCAAGAAAAACGAATATTGCAAGTTTAACAGACGGATGGCATAGGGAACAAAGCTGTTACAGAATCTGGTAGTCCTGCTGTAGAAATACTTTGAAACCTCCTCCCAGAGGGCAGCAACAGAAATAGACCATAAAGTTGGTGTGTGGGGTCTCTAACAATACTTCGAACTCTAAGCACATAGCGCTTATAAGCAGTATCCTGAATAACGGGAAGCTAGCTTCCTATAATCTTCTCGGCTGTCCTCACCACTCTCTGTATGGACTTTCTATCTGAGGCGCTGCTGCCACCAAACCAAACTGTGATGCAGTTTGTTAAAAACCACTCTCAGTCATGCCTCTGTAAAAAGTGGCCAGGAGAGAAGGAGAAAGATGTGCTCTCCTCATCCGACGCAGGAAATGCAGAGCCTGGTTTGCACACTTCACTAAGGATGATGTGTGGAGAGACCAGTTCAGACTGATAGTTGTCCGCACCCCCAGACACTTAATACCATTGGCCACCTCTACAGCTGCATCCTTGATACTGAGCGGGGTATGGCTATTTGGGGAGGGAAGTAGAACTTACGGATTTTGGCATGCAATTCTCAGTTTTGAACCTGGCAGAAGAAATGTTTGAGATCAAGCCCTTAGTGTAGGAGATGAGTCCAAGGGCAGGGGTAAATACATCATTAATTTGACTAGCCCCTACCACTTGAATTCCATTGATTCTTGTTGTTGTTAGTTGTGCAGTCATGTCTGACCCATCACAACCCCATGGACAACTTTCCTCCAAGCCTTCCTGTCCTCTATCATCTCCCGGAGACCATTTAAGCTCATGCCGACTGCTTCAGTGACTCCATCCAGCCACCTCATTCTCTGCCGTCCCCTTCTTCTTTTGCCCTCCATTGTTCCCAGCATTCGGCTCTTCTCCAGGGAGTCCTTCCTTCTCATTAAGTAGCCAAAGTATTTGAGTTTCATCTTCAGGATCTGGACTTCTAAAGAGCAGTCAGGGTTAATCTCCTCTAGGACTGACCAGTTTGATCACCTTGCAGTCCAAGGGGCTCGCAGGAGTCTTTTCCAGCACCAGAATTCAAAGGCCTCAATTCTTTGGCACTCAGCCTTCCTTATGGTCCAACTTTCACAGCCATACATTGCAACTGGGAACAGGGACTATACGCACTTTTGTTGGCACGGTGATGTCTCTGCTTTTTTGACTCTTATATAGCACCAATTTGCCTTGACCGTTGGTAGATCAGATTCTTGTGTATGGGTAGCATGTACTAAACCTGAAGTGCATTGAACTAAACTCCTGTTCTTGGCCTACTTGCCCCTGACACTTAGGTCTATATCTGGTTTCCTCAAGGGAAGATAGTCTGGAGAGATTCTTGTAAAGAGGTGATCAACAGCAACCTACCTGACCCATTCTCGGAGCTGTTCTGGTTGCTTGGCCTGACAGTTGTAGCCCCCAAACACTGGAGGGTGATCACATTCCTGATCCTGACCCTCCTCTATCAAAGGTCATGCGATTGTAATGGATTTTTTAATCGCTGCTCTCACCCGTTCTGAATGCTGTTCGGTTGGAAACTCTATAGAAAAATTTAGCTTAATGAGACATTTCAGCACATGCTCTTTGTTGTGGAGCTGAAAGAGAGGCCCTGACTGAACAGATTGCAAGCGGTGCCCTTTTATGTCATGTTTTCCTCCCCTTTTATCTTTTTCAGGGCAAGCACTTTGCTCGGGGAAAGTGATACCGTGGCTCGGAATATCAGTTTTGCCTAATTAGTTGCAATCAGATTCTCTCTCGTACCATTAATCAGGATTAACTCATGATATATTAATGCGACTGGTTATATCCTTTAAAAGGCTGTTGGAAATGAATTGTATCTTTGCTTCTATTCAGAGCAGCTGCCTGCTGAAAAGATGGGGGAAAAAATAATGCACCTAATCTTAACTCAGGTACAGAATTGGGAAGAAACAATAAGCCTAGGTGAAAGGCACAAGATAATACCTTTCCTTTCCCTTCCCTTCCCTTCCCTTCCCTTCCCTTCCCTTCCCTTCTCTTCCCTTCCCTTCCTTTCTCCTTTCCTTTCCTTTCCTTTCCTTTCTCCTTTCCTTCCCTTTTTCCTTTCTTCTCTTCTCCTCTCCTCTCCTCTCTATTCCTTCCCTTCCCTTACTCCTTTCCTTTTTCCTTTCCTTTCCTTTCCTTTCCCCTCCTCACCTCTCCTCTCCTCTCCTCTCCTCTCCTCTCCTCTCCTTTCCTTCTACCTTTCCTTTCCTTTCCTTACTCCTCTCCTCTCCTTCTACCTTTCCTTTCCTTACCTTACTCCTTTCCTTTCCTCTTTCCTTTCCTTTCCTTCCCTTCCTTTCCCTTCCATTCCCTCCCTCCCTCCCTCCTTCCCTTCCTTCCCTCCTTCCTCTTATCATCATGATTACTTACGATGAGTAGGTTTATATTGGATATAAATGAGAAAATACATTTATGTATTTTGTTTTACTAACACCTAACAACCAATGGTGGAATTCAAATCTTTTTACTACCAATTCTGTGGGCATGGTTTGCTGGGCGAGGCCAGGGAAGGATACTGCAAAATCTCCATTCCCATCCCACTCCAGGGGAAGGATACTTCAAAATCCCCATTCCCTCCCCACTCCTGGGGGAAGGATATTACAAGATCTCCATTCCCACCCCACTCTGGGGCCAGCCAGAAGTGGTATTTGCCGGTTCTCCAAACTACTCAAAATTTCCATTATCGGTTCTCCAAACTGCTCAAAATTTCCACTACCAGTTCTCCTGAACTTGTCAGAACCTGCTGAATAGCACCCCTGCCAACAACTAATCTCCCTTTATACATTTATATAAAAATGTGTGCAAGGCATAGATGATCCTGTAAGATGGGAAAACCCAAATTTACTCTTAGAAAAGGTGTCACCTGCTTCTGTTGGAATTATGTTAGGATGCAAAGGCATACAGTAAACAAAAAAATAACTAAATCTTGTTATCTGAGCCTTCTTCAGGTAGATTTTTCGAAAGTAAGTAAAGTTTGCATGTCCAACAGTATGTATTAACCTGTTGTGGAATGGCTTGCCTTCAGACCTTATGGATGCTCCATTACTGGAAGCTTTTATCAATATGTATATACCACTTCAAAGTGCTTTAGAGCCCTCTAAAGTTTACAGAGTTTACAGGGGTTTACAGAGTCAGCATATTACTCCCAACAATCTGGGATTTATTATGTCGGGTACATATTAGATAATATATATATAAGTATAAGCATGAATTGAATACATAAAATGAATACAATTAAAGGGAACATTAGGACAGGGACCGTAAACACACTGGTGCTTTTATGCACGCCCCCTTACAGACCTCTTAGGAATGGGGCGAGGTCAACAGTAGACAGTCTTAGGTTAAAGTTTTGGGGGTTTGGGGATGAGACCACAGAGTCTGGTAGTACATTCCAGGCATTAACAACACTGTTACTGAAGTCATGTTTTCTGCAATCAAGTTTGGAGCGGTGCACTTTAAGTTTGTATCTCTTGTGTGCTCCTGTATTGTTGTGAAGTAGTCATTGACAGGTAGGACATTGTAGCAGATGATTTTATGAGCTATGTTCAGGTCATACTGAAGGCGGCATAGTTCTAAATTTTCTAAACCCAGAATTTCAAGTCTGGTGGCATAAGGTATTCTGTTGCGAGCAGAGGAGTGGAGGACTTTTCTCGTGAAATATCTCTGGACTCTCTCAATTGTATTAATGTCCGATATGCAGTGGAAGGCTGAGTCAACCTTTTAAGAAGAGAGTGGATAGCCACTTGTCTAAAATGGTATAGGGTCTCCTGCTTGAGCAGGGGGTTGCTCTAAAAGACCTCCAAGATCTCTTCCAATTCTCTTATTCTGTTCCATTAAAAAAAAAAAAAACTATTCACAATATTCTCCTACCTCTACATTCATCAGCACTGTTACTGTATTATTTCTTGACGACAACTTAAAACCAAACCATCCAGAATTAGGATAAGAGGAAACTTATTGTGTTCTGCTGATCTTCTATGAGGAAGATCCATATCTGGGGATTAAGAGACTCCTGACACTGTGCAACATATATATATATATATATATGATGACATTTTGTCTGCTAACATCTGGTCTGATCAGGAAAATTGTGATGTTGTGTCTTCAAGCGGTTGGGGGAAAGAAAGATTTCAAAGGTAAAACCTTCTTAAATATTCCCTTGAATTTCTGCAAAAATGCCTTTTCAGTGTTGTTGCTATGAGAGAAGCTATGATGGACCAATCTGAGGGACAGATTTTTCTTGGTCCCACAACTTCAGAAATATGCAAAACTAAAAATATACTCTGTAACAGAATCCAAAGGATCTTGGATCTTGTAATCCAGGACTTCCCTTACCCTTACTTTTCTTTCTTGTCTGCTTACTGAATTTTAGAACCTCTTGATTATGTTACATTCTTGTTCTTTGGCTTGGTCACCACACTATAAAACAGATGTTGAAACTCTAGAACGAGTGCAGAGAAGAGCAACCAAGATGATTAGGGGACTGGAGGCTAAATCATATGAAGAATGGTTGCAGGAACTGGGCATGGCTAGTCTAGTGAAGAGAAGGACCAGGGGAGACATGATAGCAAAGTTCCAATATTTGGGGGGCTGTCACAGAGAAGAGAGGGTTAACCAGGGGTGAAATTCAGCAGGTTCTGACAAGTTCTGGAGAACTGGTAGTGGAAATTTTGAGCAGTTTGGAGAACCGGCAAATACCATCTCTGGCTGGCCCCAGAGTGGGGTGGGAATGGAGATTTTGCAATATCCTTCCCCCAGGAGTGGGGAGGGAATGGGGATTTTGCAGTATCCTTCCCCTGGAGTGGGATGGGAATGAAGATTTTGCAATAGCCTTCCCCTGCCATGCCCACCAAGGGACACCACACCCACCAAGCCACGCCACAGAACTGGTAGTAAAAAATTTGGATTTCACCACTGGGATCAACCTATTTTCCAAAGCACCTGAATGCCAGACAAGGAATAATGGATGGAAACTGAACAAGGAGAGATTCCACCTAGAAATAAGAAGAAATTTTCTGACAGTGAGAACAATCAACCTGTTGTGACTCCAGCCCCCGAACCTGGCCCCATGCCCAAAAGTGACTCCAAAAGTGAGGGGGAAGGGCCGGTAAGGCTTACCTCAGGAGCACCGGTTCCTTTGGCTCGGCTCCAGGAGCCAGACTAGTCGGAGGGCATAATGAGGCCGTCATCCCCTGATTCCTCCCTTCCTCAGGCTACGCCTTCAGACCCAGCTGATAATAATAATAATCAAGCTTGGCTTGACTGGCGCTTCAGAAGATTAGAGAGGCATCATCATCAAAAGGAAAGGTAGGGCAGGAGCCCCACCGCACAGGATATATAAGGAGCTTTGGGGACTGCTCTCACTCCACGGGAAGCAAAGTTTAGCTGATCCGTTTCAAAAAGAGCTGAAAGTCTTGCTACATGAGTCATTTGTTTGAACTTTGGCAGGCAGCTGCGATTTCTCTGCCAGGACTGATAAGAGCCATGAATCCACTGGCTGAAGGCCAGCTCGTGGTTCTGAAGTGGGGATGGAGACAGAACACAACCCATAGAACAGCAGTTGCCTTCAGAAGTTGTGGGAGCTTCATCATTGGAAGTTTTCAAGAAGAGACTGGACTGCTATCTGTCAGAAATGATATAGGGATTCCTTCTTGGGCAGGGGGGTTGGACTAGATAGCCTATAAGGTCCCTTCCAACTCTGTTATTCTGTTCTTTTCTTCCAGGTGATTCCACATATAGATGTATTAGCCTTGAAACCACATGGCTCTGAATCGACACGAATCATCTAGCTCAGAGGTCTCCAACCTTGACAACTTTAAGACTTGTGGACTTCAATTCCCAGAATTCCTCACTGGGAGTTGAAGTCCACAAGTCTTAAAGTTGCCAAGGTTGGAGACCCCTGATCTAGCTAGTTATTGTTTCTTGAGAATGATCTCTTCAGAGATGTCTGGATGGGTTGAGAGAAGTGCATAATGGAAGACTTCTCAACTAGCATCCTATATCAGGATGCAAGAGCGTAGGCGCGTATGTGCTCTGTGATGATGTCACCGTATGTGCGTTGTGTACATTATTTTTGTATCGCCGCAGCTTGATTCTGCATTTATATTTTACTTCATTGTCTATTTATGACAACATAAAAAGCCAAAACTACACCTCAAAAATAAAAGGGAGAACCAGATGAAACATCCCCACATTTAAGAATTCAGACAGGCGATCCGAACACTTAGAATGCTAAGAATGAAAGTATTGCAGGATGTGGTGTTTTTTTTCCCTTTTCACTCAGGGGAAACAAAACATGAAAAGAGAATATTTTTTTTAGAGCGCTATACATAAAGTACTCTGGCAAATTGTTGATTCAAGATGATAGCAGGCAGCCATGTATAAACAATCAGTCTCACAAAGAAGGAAGACACACAAAGGAGCACATCGAACTAAATGCATGAGGCATAAAACTTGAATAAAGCTTTTGACAACAACCTTGAATTGGGAGCCATGCTAAATATCTGGCAAATTTCCTTCAAAATAAATAAATAAATAAAAATAAATGAACAAACAAACAAATAAACAAACAAACAAATGTCAGCAATTAAAAACTTGGGGGACTGGAAGCTAAAACGTAACAAAGACAAGTTGCAGGAATTGGGTATGTCTAGTTTAATGAAAGTTGGGTACGTTTAATGAAAAAAGGGGACATGGTGGCTCAGTGGCTAAGGCGCTGAGCTTGTCGATCACTAAGGTCGGCAGTTCGGTGGTTCGAATCCCTATATATTGTAGGTCTTTGGTTATTCGGGTTTTCTCCCGTGTAAAATTGGAAGTGTCTTGGCGACGTTTCGACGAAGTCTCATTCGTCATCTTCAGGCTGGTGTTAACAGCTTCATGCTTCTAGCCTGAAGATGACGAATGAGACTTTGTCGAAACATCGCCAAGACACTTCCAATTTTACGTGGGAGAAAACCCGAATAACCAAAAACCTACTATATATATATACAAACCTATATACAATATATATACACAACCTATAGACCTATATACAAACACCCGTGAAAACCTCAGAAAACAAATATATATATATATATATATATATATATATATATATATATATATATATATATATATATATATATATATATATATATAAATATATATATATATATATATAATTTATTTATATCAAGATTGATATTGTCACATCAATTGTTCACACTTCCTCCTTTTCTGGTGTGTTATGAGCCAAGCCTTAATCCGTTTGTATTCAGAAATCCTACAATTATCATGATTATTGCTAGTGATGTGGAGCCATTTGCTCAGTCATAGGACCATTGCTTTGGCATGCAGGGAGATTTCAAAGGTAATTGAGAAAATATCTTTAGTTTCAGGCCCCTGGTTTACAACTCAAAATCTAATTGCAACATCCAACCCTCCAAAACCTGGTGTGGCTGCCATTTAAAGGCGCATAATCTTGTCTTAGGCAAAGCCTGAAGAGTCATATGTTCATTTTTTTCCCTGTTTTTTAAGATAGAATGTAGAATAATAGGCTTGGAAGCAGTGGTGGTATTCAGCTGGTTCAGACTGGTTTGGGCGAACCGGTAGTGGTGACCTGTGGGTAGGCCTGCCTACCCGCCCTAGTGCTATGTCATCCTATTTAGCCACATTTTCTAAGCAGTGCATAGTTGCAAACCACATGCGCGAGCAAAGCACATGCACGGAAGGCACACAATCACATTTTCAGTGTGCGGCAAACCGGTGGTAAAATTATCTAAAACCCACCTCTGGTTGGAAGGGTTTTCTAGTCCAACCTCCTGTTCAAGCAGGTGATCCTATACTGTTCCAGACGATTGTCCACTTTCCTCTTGAGAACCTCTAGGGATGGAGCATCTACAACTTCTTCAAGGCAATCCATTCCGTTGATGAATTGTTCTGACTGCCAGGAAATTTCTCCTTAGTTCTTGGTTGGTGTCATGTCCCACTCCTCCTCTGACGGCCGGGTCGGGGAAGTCTGTATCAACCATGGCCACCAAGCCTCTGCAGCTTTGCCAAAGTTCTGTCAGAGTTCTCAGGGCAGGCAGGAGTCCAAGATGTGACTTCAGCAATCCAAATTAGACTTTGCTTGACTCGAAGAATGCCAAAAAGCAGATCCTTTATATAGGCCATGGGATGTGGCTCCATGACTCAGCACTTATCCAGGCCTGCCCCTCCCTTCCTTTTGCTGACATCGCCTCTCCATTCTCCGGAAGCGTGAATCCATCCACCCTCCAGCTGCCGGCAATTCCAGCTCGTGACTGGCTTCAGGCTCTTCATGTTCACATGCTGTGGGGGAGGGGTTTATTTGCTCAGTTTGTCCGGGCATGGTGCCAGGACTGGGGGCTGAAGGTATGCCAGGCCATTTGTCTTCATTATCCGTCTCTGGCTGAGATAACAGGAGATGAGAGGGGCCTGTCTGCGGAGAGGGGGGCGAGCGAGGCACAACAGTTGGTTCTTTCTCCTTGATTAGTTCCCATCTGCTATTTCTTGTTCTGTCCCAATGGTGGGTTTCCAATATTCTTACCACTGGTTTGCCATGCACGCTCACACTTGTTTTGCATGCATGTGTACCTTCCGCACATGTGCCTGGCCGTCCGCGCAATGCACTTTGCTTGCTTGCACGCCTTCTGCGCATCCACCCAACCTCAAAAACGTGCCTAAATAGGACAAAAAAGAGCTGGGGCAAGTGGGTACTACCCATGATCTCTGCTACCTGTTCGCCCAAACCTGTATGAACCGGCTGAGTATCACCTCTGTTCTGCCCTCAGGTGTTTTGGAGCAGAGGTCTCCAACTTTGGCAACTCTAAGACTTGTGGACTTCAATACCCAGAGTTCCTCAGCCAGCAAAGGAACTCTGGGAGTTGAAGTCCACAAGTCTTAAAGTTGCCATGGTTGGAGACCCCTGTTTTGGAGAACAGCTCAACTCATTATTCTCGGCATACTTCCTCAAGTACTCCACAGAAAAAGAAGAGAAAGGCTAGGATTGATATGATCACAGCCTTCCATCCCTTCCTCAGGTACTGGAAGGCTGCAATTATATCAGTCCTAGCCCTTGTTTTGTTTGTTTTCTTTCTTTCTTTCTTTCTTTCTTTCTTTCTTTCTTTCTTTCTTTCTTTCTTTCTTTCTTTCTTTCTTTTTTGTGTGATTCCAGTTCAAGATTGAAATACTCAAAGCAATAGCCTTCATAGAAGTCCTGCACAGGTGCTCCTAACCACTTCGGCCACGCAGTTTCTTCAGAATCTCCTCTCCCTATAGGCTTGTTACAAGTTATGAGTAGCAGTATGGAACTGCGGGTTCCTTTCTACAGTTTAAGACTTTTTTTTAAAAAAAAAATGTTTTTTTATTTTTATTTCTCATAAACATACATAAATGTACAATCTCTTAGCCATTATTAATCATACATGTTACCTTTTGACTTTCATATTAGTTCATTCTTCATCCTAAAGATTTAAAATATACTCAGAGTTGCTCTTCTACCATTCCATATCTCCCTTGTTTCACAACAACTCTTCCTCTCCTTCTCCCCTGTTTCCCTTCCCTCCCGTCTTCTATCCTTTTCCACTTTCTTCTTTTCTCCTCTCCTTCCCCTCCTCTCTTTCCCTTACCTTTTCCCCACTCTTCCCCTATTCCTCCCTTTCTAACCTTCTCTCCTACTCTTTATTTCCCCTCCCTTTCTTCCTCTCCTTTTCCCTTCCTTCTTTCTCTCTCTCTCTCTCTCTCTCTCCTGTCCTCTCTTCCCTTCTTCCTCTCTATCCCTATACTCACTTTAAGACTTCTTTGAGAGAAGAAAAAAGAAGTACAGGCTGGTATTTTTCCATATTTGTCTATCTTATTTGTTAGTCCTAGTCTTCTTGAGCAGATCGCTCCTCTTCAGTTAGGCTATGTTATTTCAAAGAAATTTACGTTCCCTGGAAAAAAACAAAAAACCCTTCTAACTGTACGTAATATTACTTCAAAGAAACCAAACGTAAGCCCATGCATGCTATCTTTTAAGTATAATTCTTGATACTTAACAAGCAACTTCTTGCTCACACGAGCATTCTAAATTTCCCTATAAATAATTGGCAGTCAGAAGATTCACAGTGCAGTTCAGCGGAAGTTGTGCGTCTTTCTACTTTGCTCTGGGAAAGAAAAAAAAACAGCACAAAGGAAGTCAGAGACTGAGTTTCCCTTCATGCAATTGGTTCAGGGACAAGGTGAACATGTCCAGAAATATTTTACAAGAAGAGTTCTCCATTCCTCTGAAAACAACAAAATACCTTATCCCACCAGACTTGAAATCCTGGGCTTAGAAAACTTGGAACTCCGTCGCCTTCGACAAGACCTAAGTTTAACTCACAGAATCATCTATTGTAATGTCCTTCCTGTTAAAGACTACTTCAGCTTTAATTGCAATAATACAAGAGCAACCAATAGATTTAAACTTAATGTCAACCGCTTTAATCTAGATTGCAGAAAATATGACTTCTGTAACAGAATCATCAGTGCTTGGAATACTTTACCTGACTCTGTGGTCTCTTCTCATAATCCTAAAAGCTTTAACCAAAAACTTTCTACTATTGACCTCACCCCATTCCTAAGAGGACCATAAGGGGCGTGCATAAGCGCACAAACGTGCCTACCATTCCTGTCCTATTGTTTTTCTTTTCTTCTTCCTATATATATATGCTTATACCTCCTTATATTTACTCATATATGTGTTTATATACTATATAATCTTTTTGTATGATACCTACATATATTGTTGTGACAAAATAAATAAATAAATAAAGGTAGAAGAAAAAGGTTGCCCACTAAATTATGCATTTTATGTAGCACTCATCATTCAAAGACATGTCATGTGCTATTCTTAAAAGACTGTTGGGAGACACAGCACACAGAGAAAAATTACATAACAGGCTCAAGTCATTGAGTCTTTCTCCCTTGAAACCTGTTCATAAAATAAGGTTAATTAAAAAGTTTCCAAGAGATTAATCCAGTTTCTGATGTGTGTGTGTGTGTATACATACATATATATATACAGTCTCTCTCTCTCTCTCTCTCTCTCTCTCTCTCTCTCTCTCTCTCTCTCTCTCCCTCTCCCTCTCTCTCTCTCCCTCTCTCTCTCTCTCTCTCTCTTTCAAACACAAGGCTGATATGTTTACTGGTCCCATTCAAACTTTATCAACAAATACCATACATATGTGATGGGAGGGTATGGTTGAATCCGCATTGACCCAGGTCAAGTTTCAACACAAAGGCATGATGCACTAGTAAGAGAATACAGTAAATGTATGAACTTAGAATAACTTTATTGTCATATTTTGAATGCACACTAATCGGTATACATTAAAATGAAATTTCGTTGCATACGGTTCTCAAAGGGTCACCACCTCCAATATAACTATATAAACGTGATAAAATGATTTAAATAAATAAATGCAAAATTATGCATACACCCACATACAGTATGTCACAGAAGTGAGTACACCCCCTCATATTTTGTAAATATTTAAGTATAACTTTTCATGCGACAACAGTGAAGAAATGGCACTTGGCTACAATGTAAAGTAGTGAGTATACAGCTTGTATAACAGTGTAAAGGTGCTGTCCTCTCAAAATAATGCAATGCACAGCCCTTAAATGTCTAAACTGCTGGTAAGTAGTACTCACTTTTTCTTGAATTTTAATTCTATTCCATCTTCTTGGCCTCATCGAGTGTCAGCAACCTTTCCATCTTCTGTCCCCAAAAAACTGTGGCGGCAGGAGCTTCATAGAATAGAATAGAATAGAATAGAATAGAATTTTTTATTGGCCAAGTGTGATTGGACACACAAGGAATTTGTCTTGGTGCATATGCTCTCAGTGTACATAAAAGAAAAGATACGTTCATCAAGGTTCAACATTTACAACACAATTGATGGTCAAATTCATTTCTTTAATAACACCATTGCAAACATCCAAACAACAAGAGTGGTCCATTTAGAAAACAGGAGCCATGGGGGGAAAAAACCAAACCAATTAGTATATTCGGCAAAACTCTCTTCGTTTCCTCATCAACCATAAGTATGAGCCTCTGTTTAATCCTCTTCAAAATGGCAGAGTAAGAATTGGGTCAGAGAGAAAGATATTCCCCAGCCTACTGTGGATCTACCCACTGAGGCTGTGCACAGTTCGCAAAAGTTTCCAGAGCACAACCAAGAGATTTCTGCTTAGTGACCTCTGATGATATTAGCTCTAATGAATCTTTAATATCAAGCAGTGCACATATCCAGACAAAAACATGGGGGTACTACTCTATCGCTCCCAGGATCTTCTCTTTGGGCTTAATGAACCAGGTTCATGGTGCACTTTTTACAAGACTAATATCATGTACTAAACATAAGAGACCTTTTCACAATAGAATAGAATTCTTTATTGGCCAAGTGTGATGGGACACACAAGGAATTTGTCTTTGGTGCATACGCTCTCAGTGTACATAAAAAGACAAGATACATTCACCAAGAATCATAAGGTACATCACTTAATGATAGTCATAGGGTACAAATAAGCAATCAAATCATACTAGGAAACAGTAAAAATCGTAAGGATACAGCAACAAGTTACAGTCATGCAGTCATAAGTGGGAGGAGATGGGAGGTAGGAACGATGAGAAGATTCTCTATTGACATCCCTCAGTCTCAAAAGACCATGGTATCGTGCTCTGGAAACAGCATCTAGTGTGACTCAAAAGGCCAATTTGAGAGAGGGATGAGAAGATTAATAGTAATAGTAATGCAGACTTAGTGAATAGTTTGACAGTGTTGAGGGAATTATTTTTTTAGCAGAGTGATAGCATTCGGGAAAAAACTGTCCTTGTGTCTAGTTGTTCTGGTGTGCAGTGCTCTATAGCATCGTTTTGAGGGTAGGAGTTGAAACAGTTTATGTCCAGGATGTGAGGGGTCTGTAGATATTTTCACAGCCCTCTTGTCCTCATGCAGCATACAGGTCCTCAGTGGAAGGCAGGTTGGTAGCAATTGTTTTTTCTGCAGTTCTAATTATCCTCTGAAGTCTGTGTCTGTCTTGTTGGATTGCAGAACCAAACCAGACAGTTATAAAGGTGCAGATGACAGACTCAATAATTCCTCACAAGGAATTTCTTGTGGGCAGTTTGAGCTTCCTGAGTTGGCGCAGGAAAAAAACATTCTTTGTTGTGTTTTTTTGATGACATTTTTGATGTTAGATGTCCATTTTAGGTCTTCAGTTATGATAGTTGGCTACAAATCTGTAGCTGAGCCAGTTCCTTGTATGAAAGGCAGAAGGTTCTTCCTTTAGTGCCATTTATCAGGTGTAAATACATTTTTGCCTTGCTTCCTTCTGATCATAAAAATGGAGGCAATCTTCAGTTCGGATGCTTAAGAGAAATAATAAGAAAGATTAAAATTTACTCAGGCCCATGGCCATTTTTATGCTTAACTTTACCAACTATTGTTAACTGACCCGTTTATTCATGGCGATCCCAATTTTCATCATCATTTGAGCAGAGCAATTTTCACCTAAGCACCAATCAAGGCTGAAAGCACAATGCACCAGGCCTAAAAAGCCAAGCAAAATGCACTCCCCCACGCACTAATGAAATATTAGGAAGAAGAAAAGCCAACTCAAAAAAACACCAAGAACTCAGCAGTTCATTCTTCATTATTTCAACAACGGCATTTTTCATGATTCGGTCCATCGCAGCATGGAGAATTCTGGAAAGGCCAGGATTATGTTTCTGTGGTCCCAAAAGTTACCTATTTCATGGAAAGAATTCACTCTGGATTTGGTGGCATTTCTTGCAGTACAGACCTATTTAGCACAAATGCATATATAAAAAGAAAAACTGTGTAAATATATATGTATAGTTGCCATCAGATTCAGATTCCTCAACATCAGAGGTGGTAGTCAGACCAGTTTGGACTGTTTCAGGTGAACCGGTAGCAGCCCACATACCCCAGCATAATGCTGTCCTATTTAGCCATGTTTTTGAGGCCGAGTGTATGCGTAGAAAGTGAATGCATGCACAAAGCATATGCGTGGAAAGGCATGCATGCAAAGCGAGTATGTGCGCGCCCGATGAACCAGTGATAAGAATATGTGAAACCCACTACTGTTCAACATACTTCCAAAAGAAATTCAGAGCACGACAAAGATAGTTGCATGCAGAAGATCCAGTCTTTTTATCTCCCTTTCAGACAGAGTTTCATGACTAGCATGCTCTATCATACTCTCAGCTCTTACTGAGAAAGGAAATTATCTCATTCTTGGATTAAGCTAGATAAAATCCACATCTGGTAGATTCCACTTAGTCTCATAATATGGATGAGATAACATTAGTCTCAAAGACTTCTTTCCTAACACTCTAACGATATTTTGGGAAGCAAGGAATAAAAAGCTCCCTTTTTATGACCCTATAATCCTTTAATTCAGGGTAGAGTCAGGGCGACTGGATGGAGCTGAGTGTTTACTGGCTGGATGCCCTTCTTAAAGCCTATGGGGAGCTCACAGCAATTTTTTTTCTTTACACCTTAGGAGAGAAACATCTGTTGCTACCTAGGATTGAACTCTCAACCTTCCAAATATAGGAGGTTAGAATATTCACCCTTAGGCCACCATGCTGATCAAAAAAAGGATACAATAGATATTTATATTGGTCTTTTACATCTCAATTACAACAGGGGTTTGATATCTCAGGAAAGAAGCATCCATTGCTTGCTAATCACCATTGCACTGCTACTAAAAACAATATGGCTACATCTATGTGGTGATCATGACTCCAACTCTGCTAAGAGTTGGATTTTAACATTTTTATAATTTGGCAATTTGCATCTTTTTTCATAATATTAAAGGTGACCATCAAAAAGAGCAAGCAGGAGTAGAGTAGAGTAGGATAGGTAGGTTAGGGTAGGGTAGGGTAGATTAGAGTAGAGTAAAATAGGAATAGGAGTAGGAGTAGGAGTAGGAGTAGGAATAGAATAGAATAGAATAGAATAGAATAGAATAGAATAGAATAGAATAGAATAGAATAGAATAGAATAGAATATTCTGGACTAGACTAGACTAGACTAGAATAGAATAGAACAGAATAATTTTATTGTCACTTTAAATGTACACTAATTGGCATATATTAAAACAAAATTTTGTTGCATACAGCTCTCAAAGGGTCACCACCTCCAATATACACTACAGAAACATGGCAAAAATATAAATAAATAATTAAAAATTATGCATTACTTTAAAATAATTGCCTACATGTATTATATGACACAGAGCAAGCATGGCTGAAATGAATAGATATACTTTTTCTAACCCTTCGTTTAACCATCTGCCAATGGATTTATGAAAGAGGTGAACATTTTGACTACTGATTGATTGGAAGGCCAGCCCAATTTGAATGCAGATGGCTGTGCTCCAGTTATTCTGACTTTCAAATGAACAGTGAGGTTTCTAGAACCATTTCCCTCACCTGAACTTATATATTTGTGGCCAGAAACACTCCTTTTAACACTAAACAGTTTGTTTAATTAAAGCATTTCCTTTTTCTTTTAAATCAACACAGCTTCTACGAAAGTGCCATATGTTAGCTACCGCATCAATCATATTTGTTGGGCAGTGTTTGAGAACAAGCAAACAGCTGATGAAGCATTTGGCAGAACAAAATTTGCACCCATCAATCTTTTTGTGACTCGTGAACTATGCATTGTTGTGGTTGTGGTTGCTTTTACACAGATTACAGTGTGGGTAAGAGAAAGGTGGTTTTGCTCATAATAGCCATCCATTTCAAAGTCAGACTTTCCAGCACCAATATTTAGACAGGAGCTAAGCATTCATCCTGGGATAACAGATGCCAGCAGCTTTGCCCCCATTGTTAATGGCCTTTTGTCCTTTATTTGATATTTTATTTGTGGGTGGTTGTTGTGGGTTTTTTTACAAAAAAAAATATGTGCCATAATTTCCTCTAAATGCTGATAAGTGATCCCTGTGTGGCCTATTTTTATTATGATGTTCTTAGTAATTTTATTTTTAGATTATGAAACCTACATCAGAGGTAGCCAGCTTGTTGTCCAGATGTTTAGGATTTCAACATCTCCATGACAAGGTCACAGAATGATGGAAGATGTAGTCCGCAGTTTCTGAAGGGCACTTGATTGTCTTCAGCTGTGTTGTATTCAAAATTAGAGGAAATGGGTTTTTTAAAAAGATGTGAACACTCTCTCTCTCACACACACGCACATTGAAGAAGCTTCTTGGATGAGAAGCAAAACATCTTCAAAGAAAAACCAGAAGGTCCAGTTGCCTCTTGAAAAAGCACCCTTGGGAGAATCATGACACCTGGATGATTGGAGAGAGAGAGAGAGAGAGAGAAAGGGAGGAGGAGGAGAGGAGAGGAGGAGGAGAGAGGGAGGAGGAGAGAGAGAGAGAGAGAGAGAGAGAGAGAGAGAATGAGATAATTTTACCCAAATCTCTGAGAAATCTGTCTAAAACAACATCAGATGTTGTTACACAAATGCTTGTTTTCCCATCTTTGTTCAAGCAATCCTACGCCTAAGTATAATTGCTCTTTGCTTGATGGAATTAAATAAAAGCTAATCAGTATTAATCACATTTTCCAGTTTACATTTTAGGTAAATAGCAATTAGCACATTAGCCAGGAAGGGGGGAAAAAATCAACGTGCCATATTTATGGCATATACTGGCATATTGCATGTAGAATAACAATCAACTGTTTTTATGTTATGATCAGTGGTGGGTTTCAAATTTTTTTACTACCGGTTGTGGGGGTGGGGGCTTGGTGGGCTTGGCTTGGAGGCATGGCAGGGGAAAGATACTGTAAAATCTCCTCTCCCTCCCCACTCCAGAGAAAGGATACTGTAAAATCTCCATTCCCACCCCACTCCAGAGGAAAGTTACTGCAAAATCCCCATTTCCTCCCAATCAGCTGGGACTTGGGAGGCAGAGAATAGATGGGGGCAGGGCCAGTCAGAATTTTTACTACCGGTTCTCTGAACTACTCAAAATTTCTGCTACTGAAAATATCATTTCCATTTAAAATTGACTTTGGAGAATTTTGGAAGCTTTTATCGATTATTTAAAAATTTATAACCAGGAAAAAGAGTGGAACTAACTTGGACTTTAAAAATTGACTTTAATTGAGTTTTTTCCAGCTCCTCTACTCTTGATAAATTTGGATTTAAAGAATTATAATGTAACTATTTACAGGATTGAAAAGAGGCAACAAATTGAAACAAAGGAAAGGTTCCAAAATGGATATTTTGCTAATTGTGGATTGTAATTGCAGACTAAAGACTGACACCTAAAGGCAGAAGAAGAAATACAGGACGGGAATGTCTTTGTGATTTCAGGACACTCTGAAGGAACACTTTTGAAATTAGAGGGCTGATCTTTAAGACTCATAATATCAAAGAATAAAGTTGAAGCAAGAACTGCTTGCAGCAATGATAGAGAAGAATATAAAAAGCATGTTGTAATAATGTAAAATTAAAATTTGTATTAAAGATAAGAGGATTATAAAAATGTTGAGGAGAGGAGGAATGGGGCAAACAAGGAATTTAATCAGTTAAGAAAATATGCAGATTTTAACAGAACAATTAATAAATACGAGCAATTTAAATCTCATCAGCAATGCTCTCTGTGTAGGATGTGGGTTTGTCCTTGGATGACCACGTGCCACAGATTAAGATGGATTCTTCTTTGTGCTTCTGCCTTCTCCAAATGCAAAAGGAAATGGAGTCTGGCTTCCCAGCATGCACTTGGTTTGAGAGTGTGGGCTGATGGGTAATGAAGTGGGGTCAGCTTCAAACAATATACTTGGTATTTGTCCCTCCTGTCACTAGATGGGGCTAGAGAGCAGCAATAGTATATAAACGTTATATGCTGTGGTGAAGAGGGACCCCAATATAGATACCCCAAAAACTAGATATTACTAACCTGTATCACATATAGAAGTCGACGTAAAAGCAGAAGTATGTAGCTAGGCAGAGGGGTGGTGTTGCAAGCTTTCTGTAAAGCACAGGAATATTTCTACATGCTGTTCTTTGTAACCTGTTTACCAGTCTGTTTCAGTAACATGATTTTGTAAGGAAAGGGACAGAAGTCTCAGAAGATGTATGATATATTCCATACATGGGCAGGTGAAGTGATAGCCAATTAGAGTAACTTCTCTATTTTCTTCTTATGTTCCACGTACCTCAAACCTATAAAGAGTAATGCTTGGGTGGTGCCAGACTTTGTTTTCTATGAGAGTGGAGGTCTGTACCTATTCGGGCAAATAATTAAATAAATAATTCTTGTTTCTCCAATTCTTTGTGGTCTTTTCTCCTTCCATTGGGAACTCAGATTCCTGCAACAGTGGCATGACAGGCTGCCTTTCAAGACCCACTCAAGTTGTTTGTGAAGGCTGGCAGATTGGTAGGCGTGAGTTTGTTGGTCAGTAATTTTACAACATGAAAAAATCTGGAAATGTCAACTTTGTCCAAATAACTACAGGAACAGAGTCATTTTCTCCCTGAAACTAGACACCAGAGTGGGAAATCTGGATGCCAATGTGGCATCCATGTTGGTCTGTGTCTAATTTTTCCAGTCTCATAACCCATCCGGACAAGTTTGTGAGAAATCAAAAGATGTGAAAGATACTCAGCTACCCTGTCCCACCACAATCCTTCACTACCCTCAAGAGAGGTGCTTAGACAGATTATTATTATTTTTATTATTATTTGCATTTATATCCCGCCCTTCTCCGAAGACTCAGGGCGGCTTACACTATGTCAAGCAATAGTCTTCATCCATTTGTATATTATATACAAAGTCAACTTTTATTGCCCCCAACAATCTGGGTCCTCATTTTACCTACCTTATAAAGTATGGAAGGCTGAGTCAACCTTGGGCCTGGTGGGACTTGAACCTGCAGTAATTGCAAGCAGCTGCTGTTAATAACAGACTGTCTTACCAGTCTGAGCCACCAGAAGCCCCAAAGATTGGTCAAACATTTATCTTCCACTGAAATAAAAGATGAAGCTGGAAAGATGATGGGTAGATTCCCCCATCTTTAGCACCCTTCTGTCAATTTGCAGCTTGCGGGATACTTGGGTATGCAGGACCTCTCTATCATCAGAATTTTTTCAGATTCTCCACAGTGGTGCAGTGGTTAGAATGCATTATTGCAGCTAATTCTGCCCCCTGCCAGGAGTTCGATCCTGTTAAGGGTAATCTGGGTTCACAACCAAGGTTGTGGACTGTTGAGCAGAGTACCCTACGCATAAAAACGACTGAGACTGGTTGTATACAATAACAGTCACTTGCAGACAAACTGGGGTTTGATATTCCTTTACTTTTAGAGAAAAGGCAAAGTCATAGTCCAAAAACAATCCAGGTCATACACATATAAAGCCAGTCAGTCAGGGATGTTACAAATATCAAGGCTTCTTACCAACGTAGACTTGCACAACAAACAAGGTCTTCTTTCAGTTCGGCAAAACACAGTTCAATTCACAAGAGTCAGTATCTTGAGGAATCAGTAACTAGCCATGATCAAGCAACGATCATAAAGCTCAAATATACAGTTGCAGCATGTCATCAGGTTACAATGCTGTAGCGTCCCTGTAGATTCCCCACAAGCCATAATTGAGTAATCCTTTTATACATTGGCTACAGTGCTCAACCAATCAGGATGCTTGCAATGATGCAGCACAGCCTTAAAGCAATATCATCCCTTTCTACAAACATACATAGTTAGTTTATATATTGCCTGGCCAACTAGTTAGGCAAATAACAATTTCCTGATACTGACTGGCTCAGAGTTGAGTCAACTTTCCATCCTTCTGACGTTGGCAAAATGAGGACCCAGATTATTGGGGGAAATAGGCTGACTCTGTAAATTATTCATAGAGTACTATAAAGCAGTGTATACAATAAGTTTAAGCGCCATCGCTAATTATCTGTCAGGAAAAAAAAATTAAAACTATTTCCCCTAGCATAGGGAGGGAAAAAACCTCCAGACATTTCTAAAATGTCATTCAAGATTTTATTGGCAATAACCAAATTTGAAACATCGCTCCTGCAGCATAAACATAATTAGACACAAAGGGAAATCGTTGTCCAGGTCACTCTTGTTTCAAATTCTGCTAAATTACTTTGAAAGTCTTTCTCAACTGTCCAGAAATCTATTTATGAAACCAAAAGTCTCCACAGCACTCAGCTATGGTTAAAGAAAACACCTTTTCTGTTTCGTTGTTCTATTTCCATGTTCAACACATTCTGTTCGCTAATAAGAGAAAGATGCCCAACATTATAATAATAATAATAAAAAAACAGCTTCCTGCCAACGTATTTTCCTTAATGGAAAGAAAGTGCATATTCTTAATGGAAAGAATATTTGCAGATCACTCGCATCCTGGACATAAACTGTTTCAACTCCTACCCTCAAAACAACGCTATAGAGCATTGCACACCAGAACAACTAGACACAAGAACAGTTTTTCCCCGAAGGCCATCACTCTGCTAAACAAATAATTCCATCAACACTGTCAGACTATTTACTGAATCTGCACTACTATTAATCGTTTCATAGTTCCCATCACCAATCTCTTTCCACTTATGACTGTATGACTATAACTTGTTGCTGGCAATCCTTATGATTTATATTGATATATTGACCATCAATTGTGTTGTAAATGTTGTACCTTGATGAACGTATCTTTTCTTTTATGTACCCTGAGAGCATATGCACCAAGACAAATTCCTTGTGTGTCCAATCACACTTGGCCAATAAAAATTCTATTCTATTCTATTCTATTCTATTCTATTCTATTCTATTCTATTCTATTCTATATGACCTCCAATGATATTATTCAAATAATATTATTTTTCTCCGTGGAGTGGGAAAAAAATATTTTCTGATCAATTGACTATTAATAACTTCTAAGCAGTAAACAGATACTTCTTCCTCTTTGCAGATGGAAGCAAATAAATGCTGACACTAATAGCTTGAAAAAAACAGACCCACATTCAATTGAAAAAATAGGTCAATAAGAAGTTGATAAGAAGGTTATAGAAAAACCCTCTAATTATGAAAATGGAAGAGCAAAAGAGACTGCCCCCCCAGTGGTGGGATTCAGCCAGTTCAGGCAAACCGGTAATTAAATTGGTTGCTGGCCCCACCCGTCCCTGCCCCGCCCCTTCCTGGACTCCCTATGTGCCCCATGTTGGCACCCAGGTAAGTGCAGGGAGGCCTCCTAGGCCCAAAATGAGACTGGGGCGGGGGGAGGTACACTGTGGCCCATTTTCACTTCCAGGGATTTCAGGAGGCCGAGTGCTGCCTGTCACACCCCCTGGCCACGCCCACCATGGCCACACCCACCCAGCCGGTTATTAGGGCAGAGAACTTGTTATTAAATTATTTGAATCCCACCACTGCACCCAACCCCCGAGGTGGGATTTACTTACCTTCCCTACCAGTTCACAAATGTGAGTGCGCACATAGGAGCTTCATCACTGGAGGCTTTCAAGAAGAGATTGGACTGCCATTTGTCAGAAATGGTGTAAGGTCTACTGCTTGGGCAGGGAGTTGGACTAGATCAGGGGTCTCCAACCTTAGCAACTTTAAGACTCCCAGAACTCTGGGAGTTGAAGTCCACAAGTGTTGTTACTCCAGCCCCCGAACCTGGCTCCATGCCCGAAAGTTACTCCGAAAGTGAGGGGGAAGGGCCGGTAAGGCTTACCTCGGGAGCACCAATTCCTTTGGCTCAGCTCCAGGAACCAGAACCAGACCAGTCGGAGGACGTAATGAGACCGTCATCCCCTGATTCCTCCCTTCCCCAGGCTACGCCTTCAGACCCAGCTGATAATAATAATAATCAAGTTTGGCTTGACCAGTGCTTCAGAAGATTAGAAAGGCATCATCATCAAAAGGAAGGGTGGGGCAGGAGCCCCACCCCATAGGATATATAAGGAGCTTTGGGACTGCTCTCACTCCACGGGAAGCAAAAGTTTAGCTGAACTGTTTCAAAAAGAGCTGAAAGTCTTGCTACGTGAGTCATTTGTGTGAATAGGCAGCTGCAGCTGTGTTTTCTCTGCCAGGACTGATAAGAGCTGTGAATCCATTGGCTGAAGGCCAGCTCGTGGGTCTGAAGTGGGGAAGAAGACAGAACACATAGTACACCAAATTGTCTGCTACAATGTCCTACCTGTCAATGACTACTTCAGCTTCAACCTCAATAATACATGGGCAAACAGTAGCTACAAACTCACTTCAAACTCGATTGCAGAAAATAAACTTCAACACCTGGAATGCTCTACCTGACTCCATTGTTACATCCTCAATCCCCTACAGATTCAATCTTAAACTGCCTACCGTGGACCTCACCCCAGGTCCGTAAAGGGGGCGTGCATAAGTGCACCAGCGTGCCTACCATCCCTGTCCCCATTTATTTGTACTCATTTCCTATGTTCATGTCCATGTTTATACTCATACCTGTTATCTTGTACATGTTTGACAGACAGACAGACAGACAGACAGACAGACAGAGTGAGTGACTGTTGGTTCTTAACAACCAGATAGATAGACCTTCCCCAAGAAATCTGTTTTCTATATAACATGTAAAATTTTTAGTTAGCTTGAATGAGTAGAAATCCATGGACACTTTTCCTTCCTTAGCAATTCCTTACTCAAGGCAGGAGACCTTATGCCATCCCAGTCAAATGGTTGTCCAGTCTATTTTTGAAAACCACCAGTGATGGACATCAAATAGTCTTTGTGTATGTGAGTGAGTGAAAGACAGACACACAGTTTTGTTTTCTTAAGATCAGACATGGTTGGTTGGATGCTGCCATCTTCCATGCTATGGTTTAGAACAGGGGTCACCAAGCTTTTGGACCTCAGGGACCACTAAATTCATAATTTTAAATCCTGCGGACCAACCACTAATATGATCTGCCTAATGACTTGCGTGGTGGGCATGGCTACGTGGTCATGTGACTGGGTGGGTGTGGCCAATTCGGTGTCACTCACGTCAAGGTATGTCTCGACGGCCAAAGCCCACTGCAACTACATAGCAAAAAAGGCCCTAAGAGTTGTAAACCTAATTCTACGCAGCTTCTTTTCTAAAAACTCTACTCTACTAACCAGAGCATACAAAACATTTGCCAGACCTATTCTTGAATACAGCTCATCCGTCTGGAACCCATACCTCATCTCTGACATAAATACAATCGAACGAGTCCAGAAATATTTCACTAGAAGAGTTCTTCACTCCTCCGAAAACAACAAAATACCTTATACCAACAGACTTGAAATCCTGGGATTAGAAAACTTACAACTCCGTCGACTCCGACATGACCTGTGTTTAACACACAAAATCATCTATAGCAATGTCCTTCCTATAAAAGACTACTTCAGCTTCAATCGCAATATTACAAGAGCAAAAAATAGATTCAAGCTGAATGTCAACTGCTTCAAACTTGATTGCAGAAAATATGACTTCTGTAACAGAGTTGTTAATGCTTGGAACTCACTACCTAACTCCATAGTCTCTACTCAAAATCCCAAAATCTTCAACCAAAAACTGTCTACTATTGACCTCACCCCATTCCTAAGAGGACTATAAGGGGCGTGCATAAGAGCACAATAGTGCCTACCGTTCCTGTCCTATTGTTCCCTTCATTATATCAAATTAATATTATTGATGCATATTTTTACTTATATATTTTCTTCAATACATGTTGTTTTATCTATGACAATTGTTTGTGTATACTGTTGTGACAAAATAAAATTAAAAAAAAAACTGCTCCCCCTGCTTGGTTTTAAAAACAACCATTCGGACTCCCTGAAAGTTGATAGTTTAATACTGATGGTGAAACCAGTAGATATTTCTGGGCTCAGAATTTCACAGAGATCATGAGTGGGTGTCATTGCAACAGACTGAGGGGCCTCTTTTTTCAAACAAACAAACACCTCAGCCCATACAATGGGGCACTGGAGATAATAGAACAGATTTTTTTTATTGGCCAAGTGTGATTGGACACACAAGAAATTTGTCTTGGTGCATATGCTCTCAGTGTGCATAAAAGAAAAGATACGTTCATCAAGAATCATAAGGTACAACTCTTAATGATAGTCATAGGGAACAAATAAGCAATCAGAAATATCAATATAAATCGTAAGGATACAAGCAAAAAAATTACAGTCATAAGTGGAAGGAGATGGGTGATGGGAACAATGAGAAGATTAATAGTAGTGCAGATTTAGTAAATAGTTTGACAGTATTGAGGGAATTATTTGTTTAGCAGAGTGATGGTGTTCGGGGAAAAAGTGTTCTTGTGTCTAGTTGTTCTGGTGTGCAGTGTTCTATAGCGTTGTTTTGAGGGTAGGAGCTGAAACAGTTTATGTCCAGGATGTGAGGGGTCTCTAAATATTTTCACAGCCCTCTTTTTGACTCTAACACTCTAAACATCTAACACTCTTCCTTTGATTTTGACCGTCTGAACCGGACATTTCTGCTGACAGCAGTCACTTAATGTCTTTGCTTTCAAACAGGCTTGGTCTGATGTTCCTTTGACCAGAGGTTTATGTAGCAGCCTCTGATATTCGTTTAGACTTAACGAAGAGCAATGCATCTGAAAAACACAGGAATATTTTCTCTCAAAGTTCTCTCAGAAATACAAGATAATGGAGAAACAATTCTGATAACAAATGTGTGTGAGAGAGGGGTGGAGATAGAGAGGGAGAGAGGGGGGAGGGGGAGAGGGAGAGAGATGGAGGGAGGGAAGGAGAGAGAGAGAGAGAGAAAGAGAAAGAGAGAAAATATTGTCATCTGTTTTTAACAGAGCCCAACATTCTTCTTCTCATGCCCATTAACTAGAAGTAGATCTGACATAAGCCTATGAAATGCAGGATTCTATATCTTATTACTAGTTTCTACAGCTTTGTTAATTTACATCTAACTAGGCAATTTTAACTTCTCAGCAAAACCTGCTCCTGAAGGGAGAAAAAACACTGAGAACTTTGGAACAGATTTGGTGGCACAGATCCAAATTCTAAATGTGTTAATAGGAAATATTATGTAAATGGCTAGCTATTTTAGGAAGTAGATTACCATACGACTCATTAAAAAAAAGGGTAGGGAAGGCATTGCTACAAGATGGGGAAATGGGCATAGTTGCTAGTTAACTAGCAGCCTAAAACTATGACTGTTTTATACGCTTAAACAAAATTGATATTGTCGTGTCCCACTCCTCCTCTGACGGCCGGGTCTGGGAAGTCTGTATCAAGTGTGGCCGCGAAGGCTCTGCAGCTTTGCCAAATTCCTGTCAGAGTTCTCAGGGCAGGCAGGAATCCACGGTGTGACTTCAGCAACCAGATGAGACTTTGCCTGACTCAAGGAATGCCAAAAAATTTATATAGGCCATGGGGTGTGGCTCCATGACTCAGCACTTATCCAGGCCTGCCCCTCCCTTCCTTTTGCTGACGTCGCCTCTCCATTCTCCGGAAGCGGGGATCTGTCCACTTTTCGTCTTCCTGCTCAGCTGCTGGCAATTCTAGCTCGTGCCTGGCTTCATGCTCACATGCTATAGGAGGGAGGTTTGTTTGCTCAGTCTGTCTGGGCATGGTGCCAGAGCTGGGGGCTGGAGGCATGCCAGGCCATTCTTCTTCACTATCAGTCTCTGGCTGAGATAGCAGGAGATGGGAGGGGCCTGGCTGTGGAGAGGAGGGCGGGCGAGGCACAACAGATATGCTTTTCATTAAGATTACTTTTTGCTGCCCAGAGTCACTTTCTTCTGAGATAGGTGGCTGTACAAACATGACAAAAATAAATAAAATAATAAAATAAAGTTTAAAAAAAAGTAAAAAAATATATCCCACATATTGGTTGATTTTTTTTAAAAAAAATCTTGAATTCAAAAGAGAGAGGTAGTTTCAGGCACCAGAGTAGAAAGCAGGTAATTGTGAGTTCCAGTTCTGCCTTAGGCCTGAAAGCCAGCTAGGTCAGACACTTTCACAAGTATTTTATTGTAGGACCTATTTTATTGTAGGAAAAATAGGAGGAGGAAGGAACATTCGGTATGTTCACCAACTTGATTTATTTGAAAAATAATAAAGATGGGATCTCCCTCTCCCTCCCTCTCTCTCTCCCCCTCTCCCTCCCTCCCTCTCTTCCTTCCTCCCACAAAATGCTGCATTTTTCATCTATTTCTTTATCTCCCAAATAAGTCCATCGTCTATGGCAACTTCCACTCCATTTCTCTGTAGAGAAATGGGGAGTATTAACACGAAAACCGAAAGTCTCCCTCAAACTGGTCCACCTCAATGGTAGGCCTCAAATGTGACAAACACTGTTGTGTTTGGTTTTTTTGTGTGAATGTGTGAATGTGGCTCCGGGTGTTGTTCTTCGTTTTTCCTCCCAAACTTGGTGATGTAAATACAGTAGCTTGGAAAGTGATCCATATCCTTGCTTGGAATTGCTAGTGCTTGTCAGATTATTCATGAACTGGCAGAGATATGGTCAGTCAATGAATAGACATAGCAACTAAATCCTCCAATTGGGAGTTGAGACAGACTGGAGCCAGGGCGTGTCTTAGTCTGCAGCTTCTGAGTCTGTGCAGAGAACTGAAACTGAAACTAAGTAGTCTGTGCATACTTGTCTGCTCTGCTGAAATAAAAATATCATATTTTTTGGAGTATAAGACACACCTTTTTCCCACCTAAAAGGGGGTGAAAATTTAGGTGCGTCTTATACACCAAATGTAGCCCCTCCCACCCACTGGCCCCCACCCTTTGGCCTCTGCCTCCCAGCAATTTACACCTTGCAGCAAGCGGCAAGAAGAAACAGCCCATTTCAGCTTCAGCACAGCCTAATTAGCCCAAGTTGATGGTCCTTTGGGTCAGGCTCCCCACTATCAGCTGTTTCAGGTTGCAGGATTGCATTGCCTACTGCTGCGGGCCTCTGCTTGCTGCAGGAGGTAAATTGCTGGGAGCAGATTTTTTTTCTTGTGTTAATCAAACTATGCTGAAAACGAAAATGAAAGTAAAGCAGATTGTTTGCTGTTTGCTGCAATGAGGCAAAATTGCTGGAAGGCAGAGGCTTTTTTTTGTTTTCCTCACCAAAAAAGGTAGGTGCGTCTTATAGTCCAGTGTGTCTTATACTCTGAAAAATACAGTAACTGTTCTCTCCTGCCTTGTGTTTTGCTTGTAAGAAGAATCAACTATTGGTATTGTGAATACTTCATCTGTTATTACATAAACAAAGTTAATAAATCCAGCTAAATCAGTTATCTGTGTGTGCTTCTGGATTTGATTTTGAGGAGAGAGAGAGAGAGAGAGAGAGAGAGAGAGAGAGAGAGAGAGAGAGAGAGAGAGAGAGAGAGAGAAAGAGAAAGAGAAAGAGGGAAAATATTGTCATCTGTTTTTAACAGAGCCCAACATTCTTCTTCTCATGCCCATTAACTAGAAGTAGATCTGACATAAGCCTATGAAATGCAGGATTCTATATCTTATTACTAGTTTCTACAGCTTTGTTAATTTACATCTAACTAGGCAATTTTAACTTCTCAGCAAAACCTGCTCCTGAAGGGAGACAAAACACTGAGAACTTTGGAACAGATTTGGTGGCACAGATCCAAATTCTAAATGTGTTAATAGGAAATATTATGTAAATGGCTAGCTATTTTAGGAAGTAGATTACCATACGACTCATTAAAAAAAAGGTAGGGAAGGCATTGCTACAAGACAGGGAAATGGGCATAGTTGCTAGTTAACTAGCAGCCTAAAACTATGACTGTTTTATACGCTTAAACAAAATTGATATTGTCGTGTCCCACTCCTCCTCTGACGGCCGGGTCTGGGAAATCTGTATCAAGTGTGGCCGCGAAGCCTCTGCAGCTTTGCCAAATTCCTGTCAGAGTTCTCAGGGCAGGCAGGAATCCATGGTGTGACTTCAGCAACCAGATGAGACTTTGCCTGACTCAAGGAATGCCAAAAAGCAGATCCTTTATATAGGCCATGGGGTGTGGCTCCATGACTCAGCACTTATCCAGGCCTGCCCCTCCCTTCCTTTTGCTGACGTCGCCTCTCCATTCTCCGGAAGCGGGGATCTGTCCACTTTTCGTCTTCCTGCTCAGCTGCCAGCAATTCTAGCTCGTGCCTGGCTTCATGCTCACATGCTATAGGAGGGAGGTTTGTTTGCTCAGTCTGTCCGGGCATGGTGCCAGGGCTGGGGGCTGGGGGCATGCCAGGCCATTCTTCTTCACTATCAGTCTCTGGCTGAGATAGCAGGAGATGGGAGGGGCCCGGCTGCAGAGAGGAAGGTGGGCGAGGCACAACGGATACGCTTTTCATTAAGATTACTTTTTGCTGCCCAGAGTCACTTTCTTCTGAGATAGGTGGCTGTACAAACATGACAAAAATAAATAAAATAATAAAATAAAGTTTAAAAAAAAGTAAAAAAAAAATCCCACATATTGGTTGATTTTTTTAAAAAAAAATCTTGAATTCAAAAGAGAGAGGTAGTTTCAGGCACCAGAGTAGAAAGCAGGTAATTGTGAGTTCCAGTTCTGCCTTAGGCCTGAAAGCCAGCTAGGTCAGACACTTTCACAAGGTTATTGTAGGAAAAATAGGAGGAGGAAGGAACATTCGGTATGTTCACCAACTTGATTTATTTGAAAAATAATAAAGATGGGATCTCCCTCTCCCTCCCTCCCTCTCTCCCCCTCTCCCTTCCTCCCACAAAATGCTGCATTTTTCATCTATTTCTTTATCTCCCAAATAAGTCCATCGTCTATGGCAACTTCCACTCCTTTTTATGCTGTTGAGAAATGGGGAGTATTAACACGAAAACCGAAAGTCTCCCTCAAACTGGTCCACCTCAATGGTAGGCCTCAAATGTGATAAACACTGTTGTGTTTGGTTTTTTTGTGTGAATGTGTGAATGTGGCTCCGGATGTTTTTCTTTGTTTTTCCTCCCAAACTTGGTGATGTAAATACAGTAGCTTGGAAAGTGATCCATATCCTTGCTTGGAATTGCTAGTGCCTGTCAGATTATTCATGAACTGGCAGAGACATGGTAACAAGGTCAGCCAATGAATAGACATAGCAACTAAATCCTCCAATTGGGAGTTGAGACAGACTGGAGCCAGGGCGTGTCTTAGTCTGCAGTTTCTGAGTCTGTGCAGAGAACTGAAACTGAAACTAAGTAGTCTGTGCATACTTGTCTGCTCTGCTGAAATAAAAATATCATATTTTTTGGAGTATAAGACACACCTTTTTCCCACCTAAAAGGGGGTGAAAATTTAAGTGCGTCTTATATACCGAATGTAGCCCCTCCCACCCACTGGCCCCTACCTTTTGGCCTCTGCCTCCCAGCAATTTACACCTTGCAGCAAGCGGCAAGAAGAAACAGCCCATTTCAGCTTCAGCACAGCCTAATTAGCCCAAGTTGATGGTCCTTTGGATCAGCCTCCCGACTCTCAGCTGTTTCAGGTTGCAGGGATTGCGATTGCCTACTGCTGCACGGGCCTCTGCTGCTTGCTGCAAGGAGGTAAATTGCTGGGAGCAGATTTTTTTTCTTGTGTTAATCAAACTATGCTGAAAACGAAAATGAAAGTAAAGCAGATTGTTTGCTGTTTGCTGCAATGAGGCAAAATTGCTGGAAGGCAGAGGCTTTTTCTTGTTTTCCTCACCAAAAAAGGTAGGTGCGTCTTATAGTCCAGTGTGTCTTATACTCCGAAAAATACAGTAACTGTTCTCTCCTGCCTTGTGTTTTGCTTGTAAGAAGAATCAACTATTGGTATTGTGAATACTTCATCTGTTATTACATAAACAAAGAAGTTAATAAATCCAGCTAAATCAGTTATCTGTGTGTGCTTCTGGATTTGATTTTTGCAAGAAACTCAGTGCTAGTAAACTAGCCAGCTCAGGGGCCACTAGTCTACTTGTCTAACATATAAAATATTTGTGCCTCCTTCATTTGGAAAGAGGCCGATACAAATTCTGGCTTGATTTTCCTCTTTGAATAATTTCTCTGTGATTCAGAATTGTGGAGTTCTTTTGTTTTAATTCTTCTCTTAAAGCTGTGCTTTTTTTTTTTCCAGGCTTAGTTTATTACATAATGTGCTGCTCCCGTATTGATATAAACTGATTCCAAGCGTCCATTTTTTAAAACATAAAAACGGGTCTTATAAAGCATAAAATAAAGCAAAGGCATAAATAGTTAAGATCCTGAGGGAGGAAGCTATTATAGCTCATAATCTGTTTTTCAATGAGTTCCCTATTTTTAGAGATAACGTGTTGTATAGGAACAGTATATTATGTTGAATAGCAAAATTTCTTAGAATTAATCCATATATTATGGTGATGTATCCCCCCCCTGCCCCAAAAATGCATAAAATGCATCCCTTATAAAAATAAAAGTTCATTCTTTTTTAACATTGTGGCTCTTCCTCAGCTTGTTTTAATATGCGGAAGCGTGATCGCTGCCTGACTGGTGTTTATTTTGATGTGCTAAAAGAAGTTGTTATTTGTACAGTTATTTTCATTGTCCCACAAAAATAGCCATTCAACATAATCAACTATTCTGAATCTGGAGGACTTCCTCTTCCCTTGTGTTTGCTCCTTTGTTCATCCATTAATGACATCATCATGTTGGTAAGATAAATTGGGCGGGCGATCTTAAAAAATTATTTCCAACTAGCTATGATGCTTTTAGGGAGCATGATGGCTCAGTGGTTAAAGATGCTGAGCTTGTCAGCTGGATAGCTCGGGTTCAAGACCTGAGTGTTATGTCACAGGGTGAGTTCTGTTACTCGCTCCAGCTCCTGCCCACCTAGCAGTTTGGCAAATGCCATTAAATAAATAAGCACCACTTTGGTGGGAAAGTAACAGGGGTTCTGTGTGCCCTTGGCATATAGCCATGCTGGCCATATGGCCATGGAAACCAGGGGTGAAATCCAGCAGGTTCTGACAGGTTCTGTCGAACCGGTAGCGGAAATTTTGAGTAGTTTGGGAATGGGGATCTTGCAATATCTTTCTCCCAGGAGTGGGATGGGAATGGAGATTTTGCAGTATCCTTCCCCTGCCATGTCCACCAAGCCACGCCCACCAAACCACACCCACAGAACTGGTAGTAAAAAAAAATTGGATTTCACCACTGATGGAAACTGTCTTCAGACAATGGTGGTTCCCTCAGCTAAGAAATAGAGATAAGCACCTCCCCTGAACAGGGGGAAATTTTATCTTTATCTTTTCATAAAAAAAGTTTTATTTTTACAATCATATCAAACAATTCATCCAATGTACAGTTATATACAATTGGTCGGGCTTGCCCAGTCACCACCCCCCTTTTTAACACTCTTCCCTCTTCTACCTTCTTCTACTTTCCAAACCTTCCTCTCCTTCTCTTATCTACATCCTCTCCTCCCTCCACCCTACACCTTCCTTCTCCCTCTTCTACCCCTCTTCCTTCCTCTTCTCCTCTTTCCTACCTTCTACTCTCTCTTTTCTCCCTCCCCACCGTTCTAAAATGGTAACTGGGCAGACCCGACCCTACATTAATTATATTTATACATCTTCAATAATCCCTGTACATTAACCATCACTCCATCTCTACCCTCAACCCCCCAATTCCCCTCCCCCTTACCCCCCACCCCGACTTCCCAGAACAAAATGCAGGGTATCAAAACTAGCAATCATAATCCAAAATAATTCCTAAATTATAATCTCTAGTCACTCCACACTTAATCACACTCTCAATTCCCCTCTCCTTCAGAAATATATCTAATACAAAATATTTCCTAAATTTACTCATATGCTATTTGATATTTTTTTATCTGATACTTATTTTGAATATAATCAATCCACATTTTCCATTCTAAAATATATTTTTCTTTTGTATAGTCTTTCAAGTAAGCAGAGATTTTTGCCATTTCTGCCAGATTTGATACTTTGAGTGTCCATTCTTCACCTTTACAATGTTTTTATGGGAATCATGTTTTGAAAAAAAAAATAGTAAGGATTTTAGGAAGATAAGGGCTGCAATAATAAAAACTATTCTCTCTCAGCGCAACTCACCTCACAAGGCTGTTGTTGTGTGGAAAGTAGGAAGAGGAAGGTGTGTTGGATGAAGTCACAGCAGTGGTCAAAATTGTGGGAACCTTTTGGGAAAAGTGTATTTTCTAAAACTAGCTAATAACACCAATTTATTTTGGAGTAGTACCATAAAATTAAATATCAATGGAAAGATAATTTAATGAAGAATGTACAGTAGTGCAATAATTTTATGAAGGATTTGCTATTAGAATAGCAGTTACAGTATAAAGAAGAAAAGCAAAACGCGTAGAAAAAACGAGATATACAAAAATTATTACCATAGAAAAAAGGAAATATACAAAAAATTATCACATCAGTTAATACTTAGTTGGGCAACTGTTAGCATGAATTGTGGCCTTACAATATCTCCCCATGGAGTGAACCAAGTTTTTGAGTTCTGCAGCTGTAATAATGTGAAACCAAGATTGAAGGATTGCTTCTATTAACTGGGTTTTATTGCTGGGTCGCTTCTGACTAACAAGTTTCTTTAGTTGGCTCCACAGATTTTCAATTGGTTTAAAGTCTGGGCTATTCCCAGACCATTCCAGCAGTAGAATATGATTATCCTGAAACTCCAAAAACCTCTCAAAACCATGGGAACACTTTTCCCAAAAGGTTTCTCCAATTTTGGCCACTACTGTAATTGTAAAAATAATATAGGCAGGATACAAGTAAATAAATAATATGTTGCACATCGGCTGGATTGGGCAATTCTACTCCATCAAAGAGACACGTTTATGGCGGGGTGGGAATGCTGGACTAAATAAAACCCAAAGCAATTCTTTTAGAAAGGGCCTCTAGTGGCTCAGCAGACTAAGTCTGTCTGCTATTAACACAGCTGCTTGCAATTACTGCAAGTTCAAGTCCCACCAGGCCCAAGGTTGACTCAGCCTTCCATCCTTTATAAAGGTAGGTAAAATGAGGAGCCAGATTGTTGGGGGCAATAAAAGTTGACTTTGTATATAATATACAAATGGATGAAGACTATTGCTTAACACAGTGTAAGCCGCCCTGAGTCTTCGGAGAAGGGCGGGGTATACATTCAAATAAAATAAAAAATAAAAAAAAGTAAAGGCTCTGAATTTGTAATCAGTCAATGTTTACAATGATATATGGTGCTTTATTAGCCTCAGATCAGTGTGTATTCATTTATCCTTAAAGTTTAAGCCAATTTCTACAACTATCCAACAGTTATAGTAAGGTTGCGGGTTAGAACGAATGCTTATAGATATTCTGCCTAGGCATGTAAAGCCCATGACCTCATGGATTTTGGCTGGTTGATAGCTATTTATACTGATTATACACACGAATGTAGACATCTATGCTAGATCGCAAACCATTCATAATAAAAGCAAAGTCTCCCTCAAGTTTAACGTCAGGTAAATCTATAGTTGTATCCAGGTTGTTTACTTGGCAAGTGGTATAGAACTAGTATGCCCATTAGAGAATACGGAATAATATTACTGGAAGGTAACTTGCAACCTGCTCAAGTGGCTGCCCAGTCTTTTCTTAAAAGTTTCCAGTGATGGAGCACCCAAAACTTCTGAAGGCAAGCCGTACCACTAGTTAATTGTTCTCACTGTTAGGAAGTTTCTCCTTGGTTCTAGGTTGCTTTTCTCTTTGTTTATTTTCCATCCATTGTCATCTGTCCCCCTCCGCTGTCCGGGAGACATGAGCGATGACTTAATTAGCCAGCAACTATCAGCTCTGGCAGCAAACTTGTGAGCGTCTGCCAAGTGTCTCTGTTATCTCTCTTGATGCCGATGAGTCAGCCAGGAAACCAGGAACAAACAGGACTTCAGCTCTAATTCTCCCTCTAAGCAGTTGATTTCCTTGCCACGAAGTGGTATAGCAGCCCTTGCTGCTTTTATATCCTGTAGGGTGTGGCTCCATGACTCAGCACTTCCTAGGTCTGCCCCACCCCTACTTCTGTTGTTCCCGCCTCTCCTGCCTATAAAACCTAGGGTCCAGCCAGGCCTGATTGCCATCAGCTGGGTCTGGAGGCGTGGCCTGGGGGGGGAAAGAGTCAGAGGATGGAGGCCTCATTATCTCCTCCACCTCTGGCTCCTGAAGCTGAGCCAGGGAAGCCGGTGCTCCAGAGGTAAGTCCTGATGGCCCTTCCCCCTCACTTTCTGAGTCACTTTTTGGCAGGGGGCCCAGCTCAAGGGGTGCAGACACAACACATTGCTTCTGGTCATGCCGTCAGGTGCTTTGGAAAATAAGTTGACCCCACCCCACCAAATATTGGAACACTTCTAGCATTTTACGCCCTAGTACTTCTTTCCTCTTCGCTCACACCCCATCTCTGCAAACTTCCTTCATATGTTTTAGCCTTCAACCCTCTAGTAATCTTTGTTGCTCTTTTCTGCACTCTTTCCAGAATCTCTACATCTTTTTTTTATAATACGGTGACCAAAACTGGATGCAGTTTTGCAGGTGTGATTTTATCAGGTTTTGTATAGTGGTGTTAATATTTCACATGATCTTGACCCTATTCCTCTGTTTATGCAACCAAGGATTGTGTTATCTTCTCGTAAGACCTTTCTTTCAACTACAAAGTCTAGTCTTGTTACACTCTATTGTACAGTAGGCAGGGGTGGGCTTCAAAAATTTTAGCAAGGGGTTCTTTGCCTTGTTGCTGGGTGGGTATGGCCTAGTCAGCCTCCTGCACCACAGTGGGGTTTTGGGCATTTTTGCCCTCCCTGGGTTTCAGAGGCTTTCCTCAAGCCTCCAGGAGGGTGAAAATAGCCTCCCCAGACTCCAGAAGCCCTGTGGAGGCCAGAAACGGGCTTCTGGAAAGCCTGTTTTTTGCCCTCCCTGAGCCTCCGTGTGCACCCTGCACTTACCTGCATCCAAAACAGACCGCGTGGGGACTCCTGGAAGGGACGGGGTGGGCAGGGCCAGCCAGGAGTAGGATTTGGAGGTTCTCTGAACTGCACAGAATCTTAGCTAGAGGTTCTCCCGAACCCCTGCAAACCCCCAGCAGCCCACACCTGGCAGTAGGCCTATTTATCAGTGTACATTCAATAAGGCTCACTCACAGTTTAGTCTTTTAGCAATGGTAAACCTCTTCAACACTCACCTGCCTACCCTCCTCACTCTTCCAGTTTCCAAATTTCTCAAAATTCAATCCAGAGATTTGGAGATGGAATCGCAGATTTGTAGGATTCCATAATGGAACATAATCACCTCCTTTCTGGTTCTTGAGGATTATTGAAATGATCTCTTTTTTTTACAAAAAAACAAAAAAACAACCCTTTAATAAGGATTGATGGCTCAAATGAATGGATAAGGTGCTTATCAAAATAATTTCAGACAAGCAACAAATACATCCCCAGTGACAAATACTGCTTTGGAAATCCCTTTGGAGCCTTTAGCTAAAATCATGATATCATTTTCGCCCTCTAAATTAAGCACATATGGAGATGTTTTAAATATGATTCCCTCCCAGTGCTTAGTTAATCTCTCCTAAAGTAACTGGATTTAGCATGTTTATTTCGTAGAAGCTTACAAGTTCATTGAATAGAACCCTACCAGCCTAGTGCAGCATTAGTTCTGCAAAATATATCTTCATTTGTAATGTATAGTGACCAGATGTCCCGCTTTTGGCGGGACAGTCCCGCTTTTAAACAATTTGTCCCACGTCCCGCGGCATTTCAAAAAAGTCTCGATTTTGCAACGCAAGAGGAGGAGGAGGAGGCAGAGGTGGGGGAGTGGGTGTTACTGACGTCAAGCGTCTTGAAATGCTTGAAATGCTTGAAAGACTTGAAACGCTTTTCAAAAAAGTCCCGATTTTGCAACGCAAGAGGAGGAGGAGGAGGAGGCGGAGGCGGAGGCGGGGGAGTGTGTGTTACAGATGTCAAGAGAGCGGGCGGAGGAGAGACGCCACTTGACTTCGCCCGCCGGAGGCTGCCTGGAAGAGCCGAGAGGAGAGCCGAGCCTGCCTGGAAGAGCCGAGAGGAGAGCCGAGCCTGCCTGGAAGAGCCGAGAAGCAGCAGCCGCTCCTCTTCCTTCAGCCAGGTGGTGAGACTCAGCGCGCATGCGCAGCACCCCCCCCCATCAATGGTGTCCCACTTTGCCATCGCTGAAATCTGGTCACTTTATTGTAATGGGGATATTTATTTTAGTAAAAATGGGATTGCAGTTTAGTGTTGAAGCTGGCATTACAAGTGATGTAGACCAAATGTATGCTACCATCACCCACATAGATATCAGGGAAGAGTTTATTTGCGGTGTTCCAGTATCTTAGGGGCTGCCACAAAGAAGACGAGGTTAAGCTATTCTCCAAAGCACCTGTGTCAGGGTTCCGACGGATGCCCTAATTAAATCATGAGCCTGAAGCCAAGGTTCAAAAGAAATGCAGGTATTTATTAGGAGCTCCATGTTAGCATGTTCCCAAATGAAGCCAACTCTGACCCCATGTAATTGACGGCCCTAATAATGACCCTGTTTCCCCACTTCCCCCAGGGTGTGTCATCAATCACATTCACCAACGGAGCAATTTCACTGGTTGTAGAGATCAGTCCCTTCAGGCCGCTGTGTGAAACCCTGGGAGACAGCCTTGAGAAAGATATGTCTGGAATACATTCCTGTCTTTGGCTGCCAGCTGCTTCATTGGTTTCCCATCCCCCTTGCCTATGGCAACTCGAGAGCAGACCAGGATTGCTTTATGAGTTGACAACCTGAAGGCTGGACAAGAATCAATGGATGGAAACTAATGAAGGAGAGAAGCAGCTTAGAGCTAAGGAGAAATTTCCCGACAGTTAGAACAATTAATCAGTGGAATGACTTGCCTCCAGAAGTTGTGGGTGCTCCAACATTGGAGCTTTTTAAGAAGAGATTGGACAACCGTTTGATTGAAACGGTATAGGGCTTTCTGCATAATTAGGGGGTTGGACTAGAAGACCTCCAAGGTCCCTTCAAACTCTGTTATTCTGCTTTGTTTTTCAACATTACTCTTGTGCTGCAATACTTTGTAAAGAAATGCATGTGAGGTTGAAAAGGCGAAATGGAGAAGGAAACATTATCATTTATACTGCATGGGGAGAAAACATACGCAATAATTACAAAGGACAATATCGTATAACATTCCATGAGCAGCAGGTATCCTCTGCATTGAAAAGAAATATATATATATATATGTATACCCTTTCTCGGATGACTGACCACAAATGATGGAAAAATGATATATGCAGTTGGTACTGATTTCTATACCCGATTTAGAATTATGAAAATATGTCTATTATAATTTAGTTCCATCGTGCAACCATGTAATGCATATAGAGGTTTGGGCTTCTATGAATATTCAAATAACTATAGACCCAGACAGTAAATAAAAAAATAAAACATAGGGTAAAGGGATAGTGGAATGGCCTTGAAAGGACAATGGTCTGATAAGTGGGACTTAAGTCCAAGCCATGAATTCAATGTGAGAAAGCATCTCAGATAAGCCCCTCCCTATTTCACGCAAAGACAAAGGGATAAAGAGAAAGAGGTAGAAGGGGAAGATTTACAACCTTTTAATCTATTAATTATAACAATATAATAACAGAGTTGCAAGGGACCTTGGAGGTCTTCTAGTCCAACCCACTGCCCAGGCAGAAAACCCTACACCATTTCAGAGAAATGGCTATCCAACATTTTCTTAAAAATTTCCAGTGTTGGAGCATTCACAACTTCTGGTGGCAAGTTGTTCCACTTATTGATTGTTCTAACTGTCAGGAAGTTTCTCCTTAGTTCTAAGTCACTTCTCTCCTTGATTAGTTTCCACCCATTGCTTCTTGTCCTATCTTCAGGTGCTTTGGAGAACAGCCCGACTCCCTCTTCTTTGTGGCTACCCCTGAGATATTGGAACACTGCTATCATGTCTCCCATAGTCCTTCTTTTCATTAAACTAGACATACCAAGTTCCTGCAACTGTTCTTCATATGTTTTAGTCACCAGTCCCTTAATCATCCTTTTTGCTCTTCTCTGCACTCTTTCTAGAATCTCAACATCTTTTTTACATCATGGTGACCAAAACTGAATGCAGTATTCCAAGTGTGGCCTTACCAAGGCATTATAAAGTGGTATTAACACTTCACGTGATCTTGATTCTATCCCTCTGTTTATGCAGCCCAGAACTGTGTTGGCTTTTTTGGCAGCTGCTGCACACTGTTGGCTCATATCCAAATGGTTGTCCACTAGGACTCTAAGATCCCTCTCACAATTAGGCGTAGAGTTGGGGCGAATGAATGGAGCTGAGTGTTTACTGGCCGGATGCCCTTCCCAATGCCTATGTGGAGTTTGCAGCAGATATTTTCTCCTTGCACCCTGTTAGAGAAACACCTGCCACTGCCTAGGATTGAACTCTCAACCTTCCGAGAATCTTCACCTCTTGGCCACCAAGCCACTCATTCGATATCTACAAGATTTTGTTAATGTTAATGTAGCTGTTGCAATAAGCACAACTGGTACAACAACCACGATATTTTTGAATTATATAACGCCGATTTCTTAATCTGATAACCTTGCTGAGATGACACATGCACACAATTTCAATCATACTTAAAATGTTACCCCGAACTTCGCTCTAATAATGAAATTGTGTTATACTTGCCTTGGCTAGTACCTGAATCAAATCCATATGTCTGCGAGAAAATGTCCCATTGATTTCAGGGGGGAAAAATTACTTCAAAGAAATTCATTTAAGATTGTAATTTTTTAAAAAAATAATGGAAATCGATATTGCTCACTACAATGCAAGGGGTGTTTCTAGACAGACTCCAAGGAACGAACAAAAAAAAAAAGATGATTTAAGATTTGCACAAACTTAGATTTTGGATTATGCAGTGCAATCATGATTTACAGTCTTCCTTTGAATAGATGAGTTCATTGATTAATTTAAAGAATTTTTGGCATATGGGCTCTCTCTCTCTCTCTTTTTTAGGAAAACAACTGTGAGAATAATTTCATAAACACAATTTGTAGTAACAATATACAACGGAAGTATCAATAATGTTGTTTTAGTACAGATCAGTACTACTTTCTTCATGCTACCCTGGGAGGGCATAATATAAGGGAAAACTGAAAGATATCTAGATACATGAAGCAGACAGGAATTCTGTTATCTGTAGTCATGAGTGCCAGATATGGAGTGCAAAAACCTAGGTGGATAATAATTAACAGCTTGCGTTTATTTCTTTATTGGATTTTTTTAAGGCTACCAAAAAGGGATATGGTGGCTTAGTGGCTAAGATGCTGAGCTTGTCAATCAAAAGGTCATCAGTTCAGCAATTTGAATCCCTAGTGCCGCGAAACAGGGTGAGCTCCCATTACTTGTCCCAGCTTCTGCCAACCTAGCAGTTCGAAAGCACGTAAAAAATGCAAGTAGAAAAATAGGGACTTTGGTGGGAAGGGAACAGCATTCTGTTCACCTTTGGTGTTTAGTCATGGCAGCCACATGACCACGGAGACGTCTTTGGACAGTGCTGGCTCTTCGGCTTTGAAATGGAGATGAGCCCTGCCCCCTAGAGTCAGGAATGACTAACACATATGTGCGAGGAGGAGGCTATCTTTACCTTCAAGAAGAGATAAACAAAGATCTTGAGTCTTGGCATCCATCTAATGTTTGGTTGTGGTTCGGTTTGGTTTTTGCAACCCAGAATTAGGAACCCTTAGCTTGATAAGCTTGTAGAAGGTGGATTTTGTTAGACAAATTCTTGCATGAATTTCTTTGTATGCCAAAGCACATTTTTTTCTATAGCATTCTGTCCGATCCTGGAGAATGTCCAAATTTGTGAGTTTTAGTACTGAGAGTTCTATAACTAGTATGACCCCATTGCTTGGAATTATGGAAGTTAAGTTGTTCAGTTTGAAAAAGAGGATTCTGCTTATTTAAAATACCAAATTTAAATTCCACTCTGAAAAGTTCATGGAGGTTCAATTTTTGGCTTTAAAAGTGAATTCTCCTTGCAAAGACTGTGCATGGATTCATATACAACTGTTGCCAGGAAAAATTCACTCTTACATTATTATTTTTTTTCTGATATAAAGGTACTCAAAGCCCATATAACTGAAATCTCAATCAAACCTGAAGAAATAATTAAAAGTAGTGGCCAAAATCATGGAAACTTTTTAAGAAAAGTGTATTTGTGAGGTTTGGTGGCTAATAACACCACTTTTTGGGGGGGAGTTTCAAGATAATTCTATTCCACTGCTGGAATGGCCTGGGAATAGCCTAGACCTTAACCCAATTAAAAATCTATGGAGCCGACTAAAGAAACTTGTTAGTCAGAAGTGACCCAGCAATAAAACCCAGTTAATAGAAGCCATCCTTCAATCTTGGTTTCACATTATAACAGCTGCAGAACTAAAAGACTTGGTTCACTCCATGGGAAGAAATTGTAAGGCCGTAATTCATAATAAAGATTACCCAGCTATTAATTGACATGGTGATAATTTTTGTAGACCTCGTTTTTTCTATGGTGATGATTTCTATATATCTTGTTTTTTCTACGTGTTTCGCTTTTCTTCTTTATACTGTAACTGCTATTCTAACAGCAAATCCTTCATGAAAGTTACTGCATTACATTCTTGATTAAATTATCTTTCCATTGATATATAATTTTATGCTACTACTCCCCAAAAAACTTGATGTTATTAGCTAGTTTTGGAAAATACACTTTTCCCAAAAGGTTCCCACAATTCTGGCCACTACCGTACATGCAAATGTGTAGAAACAAAATTCAGACAAAGGAAAACATAAATGTCCCAAATTACAATTATCATCTGTCTTCGGTACAGGAGCCTAAAGATGATAATTGTTGTTTGTATCTATTTTATAAGGAGTTCCTGAAAAAAAAAAGCAGTGCTTAATTTTTGGTATTTGGCATAAGATGGACCAAATATCTAAAGATAACAAACCTTTGGAATCAGTTAGAAAATGTTTACAAACTTATGTCTGGCACTTTGCTGCTTCAATTCTGGCTAAACTGATTTTTAATGATGTCCTTGGTAAGGCCACACTTAGAATACTGCATCCAGTTTTGGCCCCTGAGATATAAAAGAGATATTGAGACTCTAGAGAAAGTGCAGAGAAGAGCAGCAAAAATGATTAGGGAACTGGAGGCTAAAATATATGAAGAACGGTTGCAGGAATTGGAACTGGAGTTTAATGAAAAGAAAGGCCAGGGGGGGTGACATGATAGAATAGAATAGAGAATAGAATTTATTTATTGGCCAAGTGTGATTGGACACACAAGGAATTTGTCTTGGTGCATATGCTCTCAGTGTACATAAAAGAAAAGATACGTTCATCAAGGTACAACATTTACAACACAATTGATGATCAATATATCAATATAAATCATAAGGATTGCCAGCAACAAGTTATAGTCATACAGTCATAAGTGGGAAGAGATTGGTGATGGGAACTATGAAACGATTAATAGTAGTGCAGATTCAGTAAATAGTCTGACAGTGTTGAGGGAATTATTTGTTTAGCAGAGTGATGGCCTTCGGGAAAAAACTGTTCTTGTGTCTAGTTGTTCTGGTGTGCAGTGCTCTATAGCGTCGTTTTGAGGGTAGGAGTTGAAACAGTTTATGTCCAGGATGCGAGGGGTCTGTAAATATTTTCACGGCCCTCTTCTTGATTCGTGCAGTATACAGGTCCCCAATGGAAGGCAGGTTGGTAGCAATTATTTTTTCTGCAGTTCTAATTATCCTCTGAAGTCTGTGTTTTTCTTGTTGGGTTGCAGAACCGAACCAGACAGTTATAGAGGTGCAAATGACAGACTCAATAATTCCTCTGTAGAATTGGATCAGCAGCTCCTGGGGGAGTTTGAGCTTACTGAGTTGGCGCAGAAAGAACATTCTTTGTTGTCCTTTTTTAATGATGTTTTTGATGTTAGCTGTCCATTTGAGATCTTGCGATATGATAGAACCCAGAAATTTGAAGGTTTCTACTGTTGATACTGTGTTGTCAAGTATTGTGAGAGGTGGAAGTATGGAAGGGTTTTTCCTAAAGTCTACCACCATTTCTACGGTTTTGAGTGTGTTCAGTTCCAGATTGTTTTGGTTGCACCACAAGGCTTGTTCCAAATATCTACATAGCATGTTCCAATATCTACAGGGCTAAACACAGAGGGGGAGTCGAACCTATTTTCCAAAGTTCCCAAAGGCAGAACAAGAAACAATGGATGGAAACTAATCAAGGAGAGAAGCAAACTAGAAATAAAGAGAAATTTCTTGACAATGAAAACAATAAATCGAACGACTTGCCTCCAGATGTTGTGGGTGGTCCATCGCTGGAGGTTTTAAAGCAGAGATTGGACAACCACTTGTCTGAAATAATATAGGTCTCCTGCTTGAGCAGAGGTTGGATTGGAGGACCTCCAAGGTCCCTTCCGACTCTGTTATTCTGTATTTCTGCATTTCTGCTTCTGTAATTCTTTTGGTTCTTCTTGATAGGTTTTCATCATTCTGGAAGAAATGCATTGAACCAGAGACGTTAGGGCGATCAGTCCTTGTATAAGATATTTTATAGATGGCATTTTCTGCCCGCAAGACTGGCAAATATGTTTAAAGGCAAATCACCAAAGTGTTGGAAATGTCACCAGGCACCTGGGTCGTATTATCATATGTGGTGGAAATGCACAGAAGCCAAAAAATACTGGACAAAAATACATACATGGTTGGAGAAGATGATACAACAACATACTGACCTGAAATCCGAAATAGTTCTGTTGGGGATTTTACCAGAAACTTATAGTAAAGAGAATGTATATTTGATTATTCATGTAGGATTGTATTTACAGAAAATTAGAAAAGTGAAGAGATTCCTACAGATGAGTTTGTGATTAGGAAAATCAGTGGCTAAGATGCTGAGCTTGTCAATTGAAAGGTCAGTAGTTCAGCGGTTCAAATCCCTACTGCCGCATAACGGGGTGAGCACCCGTTACTTGTCTCCGCTTCTG
This sequence comes from Ahaetulla prasina, assembly GCF_028640845.1. Classification (NCBI taxonomy): domain Eukaryota; kingdom Metazoa; phylum Chordata; class Lepidosauria; order Squamata; family Colubridae; genus Ahaetulla; species Ahaetulla prasina. The sequence goes on from NC_080543.1 coordinate 129,819,063, forward strand.
CCAACCTAGCAGTTTGAAAGCACGTAAAACATGCAAGTAGAAAAATAGGGACCACCTTTGGTGGGAAGGTAACAGCGTTCCGTGTGCCTTTGGCATTCAGTCATGCTGGCCGCATGACCACAGAGACGTCTTTGGACAGCGCTGGCTCTTCGGCTTTGAAACGGAGATGAGCACTGCCCCCTAAAGTTGGGAATGGCTAGCACATACGTGCGAGGGGAACCTTTACCTTTATGGGAACTATTTTATTGATGGCTAGAGAATAAATATGAAAGTTAGAAATAAAAGTAGATTAGTGAAATACAGAAATAAGTTAAGAAGAGAATTGTTACAGTATTAGCCATGCAATGTGTATCAATATTAAGTTAAGAATAAATAAATAATGAATTTATCTATTATATAAATAATTATATAAATAAATAATGAATTTAGGGCCGCGGTGTGGCTCAGGCTGTAAGAAGCCTGTTATTAAAACACAGCTGCCTGCAATTACTGCAGGTTCTAGTCCCACTAGGTCCAAGGTTGACTCAGCCTTCCATCCTTTATAAGGTAGGTAAAATGAAGACCCAGATTGTTGTGGGGGCAATAAGTTAACTTTGTAAATATACAAATAGAATGAGACTATTGCCTTACACACTGTAAGCCGCCCTGAGTCTTCGGAGAAGGGCGGGATATAAATGTAAATAAATAAATAAAAATAATAATGAATATGGCTGTACATTTTAATTGTTATTGCACAAGACATTTGTACTCAGACAACACACTGTTTAATGGAAGATGGATTGTTTGTATTAAAATAAAATTATTTTTTTTAAAAAAGGCTATCAGTCCAAGATCTGGTCTCACGTGGACATGAAACTCATATTTTTGCATTCTCTGTAAAAAAAAATGTTTTTTTTAAAACAAACAAAGATGCAAACAAATGAACAGTACATTTTTTCTGAATAGAGTACTGACAGAGTCAAAATTTATAGAGTTTATAACATAAATATTTCCCAAATATAATTTATATATTTCAATTTCCCTTTAATATTCCATAATATTCCATAAACTCTTTTTTTCTACTTTTTTATTTTTCATCTCTACTTAATATTTAATATATAATCATTATTGCCATCCGCCCTAACCTCCAATCTTAACCGACATTTTTGCATTTTTTGATACTGATCTCCGGAAAGAAAGGAATATAATCTCTTTCATAACGATGATGTGGGCCTGGAAGATTGCATCTCAGCCAATTATTTATTTTAAACCTTCTGTGTATCGCACCAGGGGAGACTTTTCCCTGGATAGATTTAATGCCCTATCATCCATGCTAACAGAAGGGAAATTATAACAATATTCCCGTACAAGATTGCTTCGGCCTTTTTCCATTGGGGAAAATGGAATCAGTCGTGCATGTTTTACTGTGCTGCCCATACGATGTGATCGGCACTCAGTTTTAATAACTCTTTTGTTATTGAAATCCCATGATAGGTGAGATTGGAATGTCTTCTATTTTATGGGCTGAATGGTTGATGATTAGCTTCAGAGCCTTTGCCAAGTTACACCGTATAGCGCTTGTTGTTTGCACGTTGTAGCTGTGCTTATATAATTAACACAAACACACATGCAAGCTAGTACATACAGAGATACCTTTTGTTCATGATAACAATTATTCCAAGAGGTGTAATATTGTTTGAAGTCTTTCTTTTGCTCCTGTTATTGGGAGTGGGTAGGTCACATGGAATAATAATAATATCAGAGTTGGAAGGGACCTTGGAGGTCTTCTAGTCCAACCCACTGCACAGGCAGGAAACCCTACACCATTTCAAGCAAATGGCTATCCAACATGTTCTTAAAAATTTCCAGTGTTGGAGCATTTACAACTTCTGCAGGCAAGTTGTTCCACTGATTAATTGTTCTAACTGTCAGGAAATTTCTCCTTAGTTCTAGGTTGCTCCTCTCCTTGATTAGTTTCCACCCATTGCTTCTTGTTCTACCCTCAGGTGCTTTGGAGAATAGTTTGATTCTCTCTTCTTTGTGACAACCCCTGAGATATTGGAACACTGCTATCATGTCTCCCCTAGTCCTTCTTTTCAATAAACTAGGCATACTGAGTTCCTGCAACCGTTGGGTGGGGGAATGGCTGGGGACTTTTGGCTACAAATCCTAGAGGGGCTTTTTCAAAAGGCAACTGATGTTTCTTGTTTGTTTTTTTCCTTCAAGATGTTTCACTTCTTGTCCAAGAAGCTTATTTAGTTCTTGAAGAACCTTCCTGGATGTAAAAAAAGGTGTTAAGACTCTAGAAAGAGTGCAGAGAAGAGCAACAAAGATGATTGGGGGACAGAAGGCTAAAACATATAAAGAACAGTTGCTGGAATTGGGTATGTCTGGTTTAATGAAAAGAAGGACTATGGATAACATGATATAAGTGTTCCGATATCTCAGGGGCTGCCGGAAAGAAGAGGGAGTCAAACTATTCTCCAAAGCACCTAGGGCAGGAAGAGAATCAATGGATGCAAACTAATCAAGGAGAGAAGCAACCTAGAACTAAGAAGAAATTTCCTGACATTTAGAACAATTAATCAGTGGAACAACTTGCCTCCAGAAGTTGTGAATGCTCCAACACTGGAAGTTTTCAAAAAGAGATTGGACAACTATGGTATAGGGTTTCTTGCCTGAGCAGAAGGTTGGGCTAGAAGACCTCCAAGGTCCCTTCCGACTTGGTTATTCTATTCTATTCTATTCTATTCTATTCTATTCTATTCTATTCTATTCTATTCTATTCTCTATGAAAAGCAAAACGTCTTTAAGGAGAAAATAAGAAAGTCCAATGGTCTCTTGAAAAAGCACCTTTGGAACAACCATGACCTGGATGACTGAGAACCTCCATAGATACTTTTGCCTATAAAATTTGCTATGTTATATGTTATTTTATTCAAGTATTATATGACATATCTTCATCTGGTGAATTTCCAGGCAGCAAATATTCCAAACTAAAAATAAGAAACAATTTACTGAAACAATCAGAAATAGTCTAATGTGCATAAGTTCATCATTATTCAAGGAGATAAAATTGGTAGAGATCAATTTTAAAAATGTTTGCAAATGGAGAGGAGGAGGAACTTAACTTGTTAAGAAAATTCTATATAGCATCCCATTTCTAAAGAAAAAACAAATAATCAGTATTTAATGTATGAAAAAAGTCAATGCACAAAAATCCAAAGTTATTATCTGGAATTTGTCAAATAAATCTTCCAGTCCATCAAGGTATGGGAATTGAATAACAATAATGATGATTGTAACAACAATAATTATATGATTTTGTTTCAGTTGAGATTCATGGAAGAAGTCTGAAAATAGAATAGATATTAGAGATAAATAACTAGAGGAGTAGGTATGGAAGTGATGAAAAAACATTAATTTTTGGATGTTGGTCTTCATTGCATAAGACACCGTTGGGTTATAACTCACAAAGACTAGGCAGACTGTCAAACAGCATCAGGAATTAAATTGAACCCTGTGGAAACTGGAGATGGAAACCCAGAATTTCAGATAACGATTTGGATACTACTACAGATCCCATAAAAGGTAGAGATTCTCCTCGCACATATGTGTTAGGTGTTCCCGACTCTAGGGGGCGGTGCTCATCTCCGTTTCAAAGCTGAAGAGCCAGCACTGTCCGAAGACGTCTCCGTGGTCACGTGGCCGGCATGACTAAATGATAAAGGCACACGGTTACCTTCCCACCAAAGGTGGTCTCTATTTTTCTACTTGCATTTTTTACGTGCTTTATAACTGCTGGGTTGGCAGAAGCTGAGACAAGTAACAGGAGCTCACCCTGTTTTGTGACACTAGGGATTCAAACCACCAAATTGTCAACCTTTCGATTGACAAGCTCAGCGTCTTAGCCACTGAGCCATCGCATCCCTAGGCAGACCCCCCCTATTGAGGCCTATTAAACCACTGAATGAAAGATTATGAATAACACTGTTTGTAAAAGTGCAGGGCTTCTATTCTTGATATTCTAATGTTTGAAGAATGCCATTAAACAAAATGAGCTTGAACTCTCATTAGAGAAAAGCAAACATGATTTAGTTGTTATGAATGAGAATTAGTAGGGTGATTTAAACTCATAGTTTAAAGAATACAAAAGGGATGGAACTAAGACAGTAGATCAGGGGTGTCAAACTTACGTCGTCATGGCGGCATCACATGCGGTATCTGGACTTTTTTCTCCTTTGCGCTAAACTGGGAAGGGGCGTGGCCAGCACGTGACGCATCTGGCCCGTGGGCCAGGAGTTTGACACAGTAGTGGGTTTCAATTTAATTTGCTACAGGTTCGCTCGTGCATGCATGAGATGAAGCGTCCAGTTTGTCTGATCCGGGGCAAACCAGTAGCAACCCACCACTGGTTTGACAGCCCTGCAGTAGATGAAACGAAATTGAGAAGTTGCATTTTAGGGCAAAAATATCCAGATCAAGACAGAAATGCTAGAATGGGTGTGTTGAGAGTTCTCAGATAAGGAGGTGGACAAAGGCATAAAAACAGTAACTACTTAGTTCCCACTGGTCATCCAACCAAGGAGAGAAAAAATGTGAATTACTGCATGTTCTTCACTATCTTATTTTAGGTTTTGTAGAGAGACATTCAGCGGTAATAAAGCGGGTGTGTGTGTAAGTATCTCATCATCTGTTTGGAGACAAATTCCAGGACATTCCTTCTCTTCTCTTGTTGACAACTTTCTCTTCCAGAGAAAGTTAACCCTCGATGAAATCTTGCCTTTCTTCTAAGAAAACTCAACCAGTTTTGATGTCTGCAATGGAAGGACATCCCAGCTTCATCCTCTTGCCATTTTCCAAAAGGTTGAGGAAAAAGAGGCAAGACATTAGAACTCATAATAAAGAAATGAAGAAGAGTACATGGATGCATATCTTCATACTGGCCCAGATACTAATTTACAGATGATAAATGAAAGTCTCAAATTCTGGTGAACTGTAGCCATGTGGTTTTCATGGCAGGACTAGGTGTGTTATTCTTCCAATAGGTTTTTCAGTTTTCTGATTTTTGTATATAGCTTTGGATTTTCAAGGCATTCCTGCCTCCAGTCAATTAGGTTTGGGCTTTCTTAGCTTTGCTGCTGCTACCTGAAGTATGTATGTATGTACCCTTTTTCTCCCAAAATAAGACATCCCCTGATAATAAGCCCAATCGGGTTTTTGAGCGCATGGCAATAAGGCCAAGCGCTTATTTCAGGGTTCAAAAAAATATAAGACAGGGTCTTGTTTTTGGGGAAACATGTTATATATGTATGTATACATGTATGTATTTTATTTATTTAATAATTTAATAATTTATTTATTTTATCAAACATGTATTTTATGACAGATACAAGTATAAATATAATTATAAATACATGTAAAGGATACAAATAAAGGAAAACATTAAGACAGGGATGGTAGGCACGCTGGTGCGCTTATGCACACCCCTTACAGACCTCTTAGGAATTGGGTGAGGTCAACAGTTGACAGTCTAAGGTTAAAGATTTGGGGATTTGGGGAAGAAACCACAGAATCAGGTACTGCATTCCAGGCATTGACAACTCTGTTACTGAAGTCGTATTTTCTGCAATTTAGTTCGGCTTACCATGAGATTGTATCTGTTGTGTACTCTTGTATTGTTTTGGTTGAAGCTGAAGTATTCATTGACTGGTAGGACATTGTAGCAGATGGTTTTATGTACTCTGCTTAGGTCAGACCAAAGACAGCGAAGTTCTAAGTTTTCTAAGCCCAAAATTTCGAGTCTGTTGGCATAAGGTATTTTGTTGCAAGCAGAGGAGTGGAGGACTCTTCTTGTGAAATATCTCTGGACTTGTTCAATTGTATTAATGTCCGATGTGCAGTGTGGGTTCCAGACAGATGAGTTGTATTCAAGAATTTGTCTGGCAAAAGTTTTGTATGCCCTAGTTTGCAGTTCAATATTACCGGAGAAGAAGCTACGCAAGATTAGGTTAACAACTCTTAATGCTTTTTTAGCAATGTTGTTACAGTGAGCTCTGGCACTTAGATCATTTGAGATGAGTACTCCAAGGTCTTTGACAGAGTGAGGGTCATTTGTTAGGTCATATCCATCCAGCTTGTATTTGGTGTTCTGATTTTTTTTGCCAATGTGTAGAACAGAGCATTTGTTGGTTGAGATTTGGAGTTGCCAATTGTTTGACCATTCTAACACGTAGTCAAGTCATAGTTTTTTTGTAGAGTAGCAGCATTGTCAGTGGTGTTGAATAGTTTTACATCATCTGCAAAGAGAACGCAGTTCCTTATAATATGATTGTAAAGGTCATTTATATAAAGTATAAAGAGTGTGGGTTCTAAAACGCTGCCTTGGGGAGCACCACTGTTAACAGGTGCAGGGTTAGATAAGACGTTCCCTATTTTGATTACTTTCTGCCTGTTTGATAGGAATGTGAATAGTGAATGCAGGCTATTCACTTATGCAGGAATCCGGAAATGCCATAAGATTTTAGTTTTAGAAGTAGCTTGTTGTGTACTACTGAATCGAAGAGTAGACCTTTAAGTTATAATAATCTCCAAAACAACTTATTAAAATGTCTCTTATCTTGTTCAATCATTAGATTTCCAGCTCATTTTGCCCCTCTTGGTCATCCTCACTGGTACTACTCAGTCTGCAAGAAAAAAAGGGTTCAAAAGTCCTAACCTAGATTCTACAAAATCAGCGATTACAAGCACTAACGTTGGAATGTTTTGAACAGTTGCTTTAATGAATCTTTGATTGAAGTGCCCTTCAAAGCATTTTGATGAAGCTCTCCTGCTCTACCCATCTGCTCTTTATTTATTTATTTATTTATTTTAGTATCTTTGAGTCACTGCTGACTCCTGGAGACTGCTTGGATTAGTATCCGAAGTTTTTATTGGCAAGGTTTTTCAGAAATGGTTTGTCACTGCCTGCATTCCTAGGACTGACTGGCCCAAGGTCACCCAGCTGGCTTCATGCCTAAGACAGGACTAGTGATGGGCGGCAACTGGTTTAACAACTGGTTCTGTGAGCATTTTGCCTAACACGCTTGTGTGCAGCATTCAAAATACAGCAATTTGAAGCTCAGCTGCTTACTTTCTAAGGAAGCCCCGATAAGTAGAATAGTGGAGGCTCAGAAATAATATGTGCTGCGTGAATCAGCTGAGCCAGAAAGAAGGAAATATAGAACAGGATATGGCATGGGTGGATGGGTGGGGCCAGCTGATTGTTGGAACTACCGTTTTGCCCGAACTGGTCTGAACCAGCAGGAGCCCACCAGTGTGTGTGTGTGTGTGTGTGTGTGTGTGTGTGTGTGTGTGTGTGTGTGAGTGTGTCAGTTTGGTCTAGTGGTTAAAGGACAAGGCTAGAAGGACCAGGCTAGAAACTGGAAGACGGTGAGTTCTAGTCCTGTGTTAGGCATGAAGCCAACTGGATGACCTTGACTCCAGACTTCACTCCACCTAGTCATCTGGATTAAGTCCATTCACATGAGAGTGCAAATCAAAAAAAGTCCTTTGTCATGACTAATGGAAACACAGCAGGAGAAGTTCTGGGCTGACGGGAGACCTAACAGATATAGAAGTCAGTCGTCGAACTCCATTTTCTCATCTTTCCCTAGCTCTGACTCAACCTTTCCTCTTTAGCAATTAATGGAGAATAGAATAGAATAGAATAGAATAGAATAGAATAGAATAGAATAGAATAGAATAGAATAGAATAGAATAGAATAGAATAGAATTTTCATTGGCCATGCGTGATTGGACACAAAAGGAAATTGTCTTGATGCATATGCTCTCAGTGTACATAAAAGAAAAGATACCTTCATCAAGGTACAATGCTTACAACACTTAATGATAGTCATAGGGTACAAATAAGTAATCAGGAAACAATCAATATCAATATCAATCATAAGGATACAAGCAACAAAGTTACAGTCATACAGTCATAAGTGAGTGGAGATGGGTGATGGGAACAATGAGAAGATTAATAGTAGTGCAGATTTAGTAAATAGTTTGACAGTGTTGAAGGAATTATTTGTTTAGCAGAGTGATGGCGTTCGGGAAGAAACTGTCCTTGTGTATAGTTGTTCTGGTTTGCAGTGCTCTATAGTGTCGTTTTGAGGGTAGGAGTTCAAACAGTTTATGTCCAGGATGCGAAGGGTCTGTAAATATTTCACAGCCCTCTTTTTGACTCGTGCAGTATACAAGTCCTCAATGGAAGGCAGGTTGGTAGTAATGTTTTTTTCTGCAGTTCTAATTATCCTCTGAAGTCTGTGTCTGTCTTGTTGGGTTAAAGGAAAGAAACACTCCAAGGGAGAATAGCTATTATGGCTGGGAGCTTTTTTCAGCCAGACAAATATATTACAGCTCGCAGTTTATCACGGTGACTTAAAAACACAGTGCTGTTTAATTTGTCAAATCAGCTAATGCTTTTATCCAAAAGAAACAAAATCACATTCATTTAAAGTATATGCAGGCAGGTAAATGTAAGTAACCATAGATAAGTCCAAAAAGTGATATAGACCAAACTAATAATAATGAATATAACCATAAACATTGTCTGCCCTGAATCGGCTGAATACCCCTTCGCCTGAAACATTGTGGATGAGTAAAAAAATTTCTTCTGCCATTCTTCTGGGCTGAGAAACTGAATCTTCTCTCATTTGTTTTTTTCTCAAGTCAAACATGCCTGTTTAAGGGTTATGTTTGTTTAATTTTACTTCAGGTAGATGTGTACAGTTCTGGTTTGTTTTGATTTTTTTTAAAAAAATTGATGTATGTTCTCTAGTGCAGTGGTCTCCAATTTTGACAACTTTATGATTTGTGGACTTCAAAGCTGGCTGAGGAATTCTGGGAGTTAAAGTCCACGAGTCATAAAGTTGTCAAAATTGGAGATCCCTGCTCTAGAGTCATACATTCTGAGTTGGGTGACTTTGTAAATTCTTTAAGCAATTAAGGCCAGAAGTGTTCACTTGTTGTTG